>NC_081410.1:456786442-456963942 GCF_030272615.1 Cryptomeria japonica | reverse complement strand
GAACTGCAGTCCTAATAGGACTCTTATTCAGTTTATGGTTCCTTTATTTAGTCAATAAATATTTTCTTAGATTTGGGGACCGAGTTGTAGTTGGTTAAATTAGTCATAGGATTAATGTTATAAATAAGCTTGTGTTCAACCTTGAAAGGTTAACAATTTTGTGACCATGCCAACAATTATATTTTAAAGCAAGTATGTAAATATTGATGAATAGAATACAATGCATTTTTGAACCAGTCATGTAATCTTGTGAATTCATTGAGAGTACTTACCCAAGGGGTCCCACTTGAGGTAAAGATACTCTTAGTATTAGCTTAGTTTAGTTAGTTTTGTTTCAAGTATTTAGCATCAAAGTAGTTTTCTTGAATTTTAGTAGAATAATAGAACTCATTCTTCCTACAACAACCATAATTGAGATAAAACAAATACTGTGAAAGTAATGGTTAATGAATTTTTTCTTAATAGTAGTTGATTTGATTACTATCTTGTTACCTTATATTAAGACGTTGTAGCATAATGTCTCATTTATATTACACATGTTCATTTCTTAAAATTTCTCTTTCAGTAATAGTTATTTTTAGAGGTTGTTTACCATCTCTTTATTTTACTACAATCTTTGCAATTAACATAGGATAGAAACTCCATATAGGGTTGTAATGTACATACAAAGTTGTACCATTTCAATATATATGGCTCCTGGTTGACGAGCAAATGTAGTCTTTTAAGCCACAAAGGACTGCTTAGCATGGGCAAATATTTTATGAGTTGTGAAATTATGTTCCAATATCAATTAGAATTATAAGGCTCAACATTGTTTGGTGCCATTTTTGGGGATAGTGTCAAGTTATAAAATTATCTCAATTTTCATGCTTTATTAGGAATAGGAATCTTTGTTTTAGGAAGTAGTTCTTTTAGATTTGAAACAAACCTCCACAATATTTACTAACCTTTTTGTAGGTGTGTTGCAACAAGGGACTTATATCTTGCATACATAGAAGGAGGGACTCTCATGGAAGATTCCTTCTCATTAATAATAGCCAAACTATTTGAAAAATGTTGGAAAAAATTAAATATCGTTCACATCCATCATTACCAACCTCTAAATCTACTTATGATTCATCCCAAAATTCTATTTCATATAATTCTCCACCTAGATTTAGATTTAAATGGGCAATGCAAACCACCATGCTGACTAAGATGAAGAGACTCCAACTTTAAACTTTTCCATTGTCAAACAAGATAGGAATATTGATCTCAATAACATACCCCCTTCATCCCTTCCCAACTTCCATGGGATTATTACTAAGGACATAGACACATTCCTTTTTTATTTTGACATCCTATGTCATAGTTATGAATACTCCACAGGTTTCCATAGGTTGAAACTATTCCCTACAACTCTTAAGGACTCTATCTTTAGATGGTTCATGAGCTTGGGGAGAGATGCAATGGCTAACTAGGATAGTATGAAAACAACATTCTTCAAGAAATATAAATATTATTATAGAGTATGAGAATTGCATGGAGATGATATCTTTCAGATGACTCAAAAGGTGAATAAACCATTAGAAGACTATCTTGAACATTTCTTGTTTAACCTACCAAAATATAGGCATAACAATCGATGTAGAGACTCTCTCAATCATTTTTTCCTTCGTAGAATTGATGAAGATTGTCTGAATTCCTTAAAATTAATGGTAGGAGGAGATGCGACTCAAGCTACTTAGGATGATATGTGGAGGATTGCAAGAAATTATTCTAGGTCAGCAATGAAGAAGACAAGAAGCGCACGAGGATTAACGTCTAAGTCTACTACAAAAATTTCATGGATGGAAATCAATAACTTGCTTTCAGATATGAAGTAAGATATGATCAATCACATGGCCACTCATATGGATGCATTACAATCAAGAAAGATGCATGAGGAATAAAATATTGTTCACATTGCTACTACAAGAAGAAAGATTGGAGATGTAAAAAAGTGGCAAACATAGAGGACATGCCTAATTTCAAGATCTTGGAAGATGAAGATGGCCAATTGTTCTACCTCGCCTAACAAAAACCATGGAACCAAATGTCAAGTATGCTTCAATATCTCTTGTCCTATAATACCTCTTACAATAATTTGAATCAGTAGCAAAACCAACCTATTCCCAATTGGATACATCCTGACCCAATACCATGGAATATTACTCCTAGGGGTTGGTCGCCCTTTTAACTTCAAAATCAGTATCCAAATTGGCAGATGCCTCAATCAAATTGGTAGCAAAAACCATGGGGAGGAATAATCCTAATGTTGGATATCCACAATAGTTGTTAGCCCCACCTACAAAACCTGCCATTATGCCTAATCCTACTAATTCTACTTCAAAACCTCTAAGAAATAGCCAATTGCCATCACAATCTGCACCTAACCTAAATAATCATCCAATACAATATGCATACAGTAATAATGCCCATAATTTCCCGCATATGTACTAGATATCAATAATGTCCACCTTTGCTCTAGAAAGACCCTTGTTGTGCCTACCTAGTCTATAATCATAGAGGTACCATCAGATGATTATTCAATCAATATTCACCCTCCATCAAGCATCCAATGTTCATTTCTTGAGCCAACATTAAACAAATAAGCTTCACCACCATTTCCAAAAATACTTAATGTGCACAAATTTGAGTTTTAACTAGCATTTGAATTTATGAACTAGTTAAAGAATGTCATTATTAAGATGCCATTTTTTTAAGGAATTAAGGATGTATTTATCTATAACAAGACCTTTAAAGAGTTATGAATAAAAAAGATAGGTAGAAAAAGGAAGGACCTAGAAACTATTCATGTAATGGGTCAACTAGTAGACATCATGTCGGGAAAATTCATTGTTCCCAATATCGACCCTAGGAGCCCTATGGTAAATGTTAAACCAATTGGACACTCATTCAAAACACTCTAATTGACTTAGGATTCTCCATCAATGTGATGACCTGAGAGGCCATGCAAAAAAAATTAGCTACCTAATCTGAGGCCTACACCTACTATCCTACAACTTTTTGATAGATCCATAGTTAAGCCCAAAAGAATGGTTGAAGACTTGGTAATAACACTTGAAAGTACCTCTTCATTCTTGGGAGACCATGCCTTGAAACGATAGATGTTTTCATAGGATTTAGATTAGAAGAAATGATAATTTCAAATGAGAATTTTATGTTGGCATTATTGGCATTAAGTTGTCATTGATGTCAACTAGTTTGGCATGGTCACCGGTGAGTAAGAAGTGCTGACTAGTATGAGAGAAGTAAAACATGATGATGTCAATCCATATATGTGTAAACAATAAAGGTATGTTACCAGTACATATGAAATGCATCATCTACCGGTAAAGCAAGGAAGCAAGAAAAAGAAGAACTGAAGGATGTGAACCGATATACTTGTGATATTTTGCCAAGATCTAGAGGCAATGGAAAGAACAAATAAGAGAGAACAAAATAGATGATAGAAATAAACTGTATTCTATCAAGATGAAAATACTGATCAACTAGATCATTAATTGTTAATTACAATGAATATGAGCCTTCTTATATAGGCAAGGCTATATGGATATGTGAGCACACAAAAATGAGATGTGGCTCAATAAGAAACAAGGGTAGGTAGGAAATAGGTATGGGTAGGTAGGAGAAACAATATAATATTCCACATGAGGTGGAATGCAACAACAAGATAAGATCAACACCATAAAAGGTGGAAATTCTCCTACACACACTATCCCAATGTGGCACAAACACCCAAGTGTCTCATACCCAAACTACTATGAAATGCATTTCCTAAGTAAACTTAAGTAAGGTGTAATAATATCCAAGATGAATAATTATTTACACCAACACCCCCCCTTAAGTGCAACTTAGGGGAATACACTTAAGTCTACAATGCAACTAAGCAATGCAAGATGGGTCTCGGCTACTTGGCCATGTTAGGTACCCATTATAAATGCAAATGCATGCAAACTAATGCAATGAAATCTCTCACAAAGTGGGGAAAGAGAGAAAAACCCAATGGTAAAAAACCCTCCCCCAAAAGAGAGATGAAAACTAGATACAAAGAACTCTCATAGAAATATGTGAAGGACAAAACCCCATGTGGAATTTGCACCAATGATAGAAGCTCGATGATGAATGAAGAAACTACTCCACGAATGTCGAACCACGTTCCTCCCCTTAGGAAGAAACAAAACCAAAGGTGTATCCATGAAGTCTCCCCAATCATGAAGGGAAGATGAAGCAAAAATACTCATGAAGAAAGGAATCTCTAAAAAACTGCTCAAGTGTCCCCATGTCAATGCTGAAATTTACCCCCTCCTAAGGTGGTAAATTGTTCCACATTGCTGAAAAAGGAACTCCAAGATCTAGTGAAGAAGGATATAGAACAATATCCAAAGACTCATATGTCTCCTCAAAAGATAAAGAGACCTCCTCCAATTGTTGGACAAAAGTATCCATAATCATGTCAACCTCTAAAGATTGATCATGTAGAGAATGCACAAGAGGGACAGAGTGATCCCTCACAACAATCAAAGAGCAATCATCTTCATCAAAGAGAAGATGAATGTCATCAATGATGTCTCCCAAATCTGCAATGTAGGACTCCATAAACAAACCTGCAAATTCTGTCAAGTAGGCATCCCAATCAACTGATGCTGGAAGACATGGAATATCCTGCTGCACTGAATCACAAGAAGGCAAAACTGTCGCACTAGTTGCATCATCGGGTGCAATAGGTGGTGTGATATCAAGAGGAGAAGATGATATGCAAGGCTCAAGAATGGGGTCACATGTGAGAATCCCCAAGTTCAAGTGCCCAATGTTCTCCTCAAAATCCGAATCATCAACATAGGAAGAATCAACCTCATCAATAGGACCAAAATGTGAAAAAGAGTACAACCGAGATGTATGATCAACCACCCCAGTCGCAATGATAGCTCCACTCTCCAAGTCTCTAATGATAACTGAATCAGGTGTGAACTCCACAGTTTTCCTAGTTGCCCCATGTATGATTTGATAGATGGAAAGAAGATTGTTTGTCAAATGGGGTACATACAACACATCATTGAAGGAGTTATCCCCAATGGCAATAGATCCTTTCCTAATCACATCCATGTATGTATGATTTCCCATCAAAATCTACAGCATGTGGCAAGGCTCAAATGTAGAAAACATAGACTGCGAAGATGCCATATGAATAGAAGCCCCTGAATCTAGAAGCCATCTCCCTGAATCATGACTTGTAGTAGCACAAAGAGCTTGTCCCTTTCCTTTATCTATCCCAAAAGTGTGATCCTTTCCTTTATCCTTAGAAGAAGTCGATGTAGACATTATAGAAGGTAGGTTGATTTTGTTCTTCTCAAGAAGATTCTTCAACTCATCAATATTCTTCTTATAACAATGATGTTCATCATGTCCTGACTTCTTGCAATATCCACAAAAAAGATTGTCCTTATATGATTTCCTCTTAGGTGAGAATGGTGAATCACCTTGTTGTGGTTTTGACTAGGTTGCTTTTGATTCTTGTCTTTTCCTTGATTGCTTTGATTCCCTTTGTTAGCCACCAAAGCTTGTGACTTTGAAGAATTGAGAATCCCCATCGTGGTCAACTTAGATTGCTCAAGTATCAACATCTCCGTGAATGAATCAAATGAGGGAGAAGTGTATGAGGAACCTTGAGCTAACCTATGGGTGTGAAAGCTAGATATAAAGGTTGCATACTTTGAAGGAAGCTTGTCCAACAAGTTATAAACCAATTGAGCATCCTTTTTGTCAATTCCACAATCCTTGAGCTAACCTATGGGTGTGAAAGCTAGATATAAAGGTTGCATACTTTGAAGGAAGCTTGTCCAACAAGTTATAAACCAATTGAGCATCCTTTTTGTCAATTCCACAATCCTTGAGCTTTTCTCGTAGCTCATTTGCTTTTGTGACATAGTATTGGATTGTATCAAAATCCTTGGGATCCAAAGTTGTGAGTTCACTATCAAGCTTGTAGGCCTTAATCTCATCAACTTGACCATACAATTTCTGAAAAATATCCCAAGCCTCTTTAATTGTTGTACACTTATCAATGTGAAAAATGAGTTCATCAGATACATACTTTCTAAGAGTTCCAAGTGCCATAGCATTTTTAGTGAGCCATTGAAGTTGAGCATTAGGATCAGCCTTAGGATCAGGTGGTGTTGTAATAGTTCCAGTTACATAATGAATGAGTCCTTTTTCCATTAGTTTACTCCATGCCTTAATCTTCCATGATGCATAATTATGAGGGGTTAAAAGTGGAAATTTAGGAGAACCCATAGCACCAAAATGGTAAAACACAAGATAGAGAGAGGCACAATCACACAAGACACCCCCCCAAAATACTCAATCAAGAACCCCCCCCCCAAAAAAAAAAAAAAAATGGTGATTTGACACTTTATACTTAGTGCATATACAACAGGCCACTTGTAAAACAAGGCAAAATGGACTTCTGATTTCAATTTACAACTTCCCAAAATGAGATATAAGAGACTTCAACAAATACTACTAGTGATCTAAATTGAGATCCAAGTGAAATACAAGTACCAAATAGGCCAAAAATGACCAAATACTAAAAGTACAATTTCTACTTAAAATCACTGCAAATTAATGGCAGATTATGAAAGTAGACAAAAAATTATGCACTCTAAAAAAAACGGCACCTGAAAAGGAGTCCATATGAGTCCAAATGAAGCCTCCAAAGTTGTAAAAATTGGGATTTCATGATTTTCAAAAAACCAGTATCCAAAAAACAGAAAACTCTTGCACCATTGTACATATCACAAAATTCTATCCCAAAACAAAAAAAATTGCTTGAAAAAAGGAGTCTGAATGAGTAAGATATCACTATTTGAAAATTGCCTACAAAATTATAATTTCTAGAAAATTTTCGCCGCAGCTTCAAACTTCAAATGTCTCTAGATTTGGCCTCCGAAGTCCGATTTGGATGAAACAAAAGACAAAAATGACTTTCTTGGACCTCTTCAATCCAATGGTAATCTTAAATTTGACCCATCAAGCTTCAATAATAACTTGCAATAGAAAGCTCCTAAATACACAACCCCAAATAGCATCAAATTTCTCTCAATTGGCAAACCAATGACACTCTAATGGCTTTGATACCATGTGAGATTTTGCCAAGATCTAGAGGCAATTGAAAGCACAAATAAGAGAGAACAAAATAGATGATAGAAATAAATTGTATTCTATCAAGATGAAAATACTGATCAACTGGATCATCAATCGTTAATTACAATGAATATGAGCCTGCTTATATAGGCAAGGCTATATGGATATGTGAACACACAAACATGACATTGGCTCAATAAGAAACAAGGGTAGGTAGGAAATAGGTGTGGGTAGGTAGGAGAAACAATATAATATTCCACAAGGTTTAATGCAACAACAAGATAAGATCAACACCATAAAAGGTGGAAATTCTCCTACACACACTATCCCAATGTGGCACAAACACCCAAGTGTCTCATACCCAAACTAATATGAAATGCATTTCCTAAGTAAACTTAAGTAAGGTGTAATAACATCCAAGATGAATAATTATTTACACCAACAATACTAAAAGAAGATTAATGTTGCTGGTAAATGGACTTAGATGTTGGACCAACATGTTTGATGGAAAGCCAAGTTAATCCATTGACAAAGAAGAGATATGCAGGTATGAAGGCCCACCGGTGAAGTTAGGTTATACCTATAAGGTGAGTTGAACTGGTAGTCAATCTTGGTCGGTGAAGAATGTCAAGCTGACATAGAAAACCAAGCATATGTGGATGTTGACAAGGATGAGAGGTGGAAGCTAGGTGGCAATCATTCACAGGTCGGTGAAGTATTCATCAACGTAATAGTCAGCAAGCAGGTCAGATTTTATGAAGAACCTACAAATCATGGAAGGATGGCATAAGGTTGCAGCTTGAGGAAGACAAGGTGGCAATAAATTGAACAGAGCTTGCAAGAAGATATGATCTTTGTACCCGCTTGAACAAAGGAAACAAGCGAGCTATTAATGGCGTTTGACAGAGAAACACCGAAAAGCATGGTGCAGACTTCCAAATATAGAAAACACACATTGGAATGCGAGGTGTTGGTGGTGTTGATCTATGACATTTAGATCATCTCTCTGGAAAAGCAGATCAGATCAAATCTAACATGGATCGAGTTGGTGAAGGCAAAACCTAACACGATACCATTTGAATTCTATTTTGGCAGGAACCTCAAAAGATAAATATGTGAGCTTGAGACTCAAATTGATAGATGTTTGATGTGAAGTGTGAGAGAGAATAGAGCCTGAGAAAGGAGAAACATTGTCTATCTTAGAGTTTATTCTGAAAAATTTGTAGTGTGAGTTAGCAGGCAAACTAGAGAGAGGGTCTAACCGGTAGAGACAAAGTAACTGGTAAACTGTTGCAGTTCTAACGGTCAAGCTAACCGATGAAGTGTGATTGGTCAAGAAGGCATCCAAGAGTGACACGGTGTGGTGTGAGGCTGAGAGAGAAAGAAGAGAGGCAGAGAGTAACCGATAAGTGATCAGAGAGAGTAATCTGATAACCGACAGTGTGAGAACCAGTGAAGAAGAGGAGTTTGTTAACCAACATAAATCCATTAATCAAGTGTTGCAAAACTCATTTGCAACCAAGTGCTTTAACTGTATCAAAATTATATTGCATTATACAACACCGAGATGGAGCTTGGTGCAGGGGTTGGTTCTCCTTGGATTGGTGCTCCTTGGGTTGGTGCCCTAAATCATTGTAATCCATTGTTTCATTGTGAGGCTGAATTGGAGCAGTAGACTCTAGTAGCATTTCTCATCGAGGTTTTTCCCATACTAGGTTTTCCTCATACATCTTGTGTTGTCGGTTATACTTTTGTGTGTTTGCCTCTTTTGATATCCACTCTTATATTACATGTTTGATTGTTTAGTGTTTATGTTGTTAATCGATACTCAAGGCTTGGTTTAAAGAGAAAAGTTTTAGGAACCATTGATTCATCCCCCTCTCAGAAGTACATTGTATTCAACAATTGGTATCAGATCCTAGGTTTCGAGTTGATTAAAGCTTGGGTAGATTCTGGTCAAAGAACACAATGGCAAGAAATGAGTCCGCCTCCTCAAAATCCCCCATGTTTGATGGATCTAACTATGCCTTCTGGAGCAGAATAATGGAGACCTATATTTCCTCACTTGGATTTGATGTGTGGATGTCTGCCAAGAATGGGTATAATGTCCCTAGTGTACCTCCCACTGATCTGGATGCTAAGAAGGAGTATGATAATAATGCAAAGGATAAAAATGTTGTCTTAAGCGGGTTGTCTGATAATAAGTTGTCAAGGTCATGCACTGTGCATCCACCAAGGAGACTTGGGATAAACTACAGAGGTTATTTGAAGGAGATGCCAAATTCAAAAAAGCCAAGCTACAATCTCTAAGAGGTCAGCTTGAGGGCATTAAGATTAAATATGAAGAAAATATTGCACACTACCTTCACAAAATAGATGAAATAGTGAACACCATCAGAGGACTTGGAGAAGAAATTGTTGATGAGATTATTGTCAAGAAGGTACTTAGATCTATCACATCTAAGTATGATACTAAGGTTTATGCCATAGAGGAAGCCAAGGATATGAAGACCTTCACAATGGATGAACTATTTGGCTCTCTAACAACCTATGAAATGAGAACAACCGGTGAAGCATCCTCAAGGAAAGAGATTGTTGGCAATATGGAGGAATTGATTATGTGTTGCAATGATGTTTTGTCATTGATGTCAACACTAGCTGTTATGGTTGGTTACCAATAGACAGGTTTTGGTTACCGATAGAAGAACTTATGTTACTAGTGAGGGTTTAAGGTTTTATCAATAGAGCTTTTACGAAGAATCCTTGATAGAATGCATAAGTGGTGTTGGTGCGACTTCTAGATGGAATTCAGGATGTTGAAGGTGATCCTTGATCATGCCTCGACTAATTGGAGACATCATTTTGGTGTGGTGGACCCAGAATAGGTCCAGTACCTATCTCGGTTATGTTACTACTTATCAGATTGCCATTAGTTTTATGTCAAAGTTATACTATATACTCTAGTCGGTTATCTATTACTGAAATATTCAGTCAGTATGTGCAGTCTAGTCGGTTACAGAAGAAAGCAGTCACAAAACACAGTATACACCGAGCTATCTACCGAGTATCTTTACATGTCTACCGAGCAACAAAGATGACACACCAAGTTGATATACACCGAGTGAAACGTGTTACCAAATTCATTGAACCTGGACATGCATATGAAAACGTGTTACAAGATTGAGGCACATCTAACCGTTATCACATTGGAAATTGCACTTAAAGATTGTGTATGATTTTGATGTTATCTAACCAATGAAATATTTTGCATGGTCATTCATTCAATAAATCGTGTTTGTAAGATCAAAGCAATGAATTGGATCACCGTCATAAGAGATCTATTTATACAACATGAGTTAAGAGTTAAAGGTGTGTGCATGAGTGTAAGAAAACTGTTACAGAGACACAAAGGTCACCGAGAAGGTTTTCAGAGAGCAGTCGAAGAATAGAGTAAACAAAAGGGTTTACCGAGTTACTAGATGGGTTACCGAGGTATGCTATAAGAAAGGTAACTTATTCTGAGCACATAGAATCTGCTATAACATTCCAGATGTAAAGTTGCAGATATTTGTAATGATTTTATTGTAATATTTTGAATTTGTAAGAAAAACCTTTAATAGGGTAAAAGACTCTAATCAAGTCTATAAATTGTAAAGCCTCTAACCAGGTGCAGCATTTAGATGAAGTGTTGTAAAATCCTTTAGCAAGGTAGATCTAATAGATCTTGTTACTCCTAACAAGGTAAGCTATCAGAAATAGCTAAACATGTAGCTCTAACCGAGCACTCTTTATTATTGCAGTAGTGAAGTTGTGGGTGACATCCCCACCATAGTTTTTCTCTCTAACCAAGAGTTTCTGCGTAACCAAAATATATGTGTTATGGAGTGAATCATGTATGATTGTTATCTATCTATTTTAGTTTTATATTATGTTACTGCACTATTCAGTTTATGCATAACAGTAAAGATATTGTTGAAGAAATGTTTTGAAGTACTGATTCACCCCTCCCCTCTTAGTACATTAGCTTTCCATATTGGGCCTAACAATTGGTATCAGAGCTTGAATCTTGGAAAAGGGTTTAACTACCTAAAGAGAAAGATCTTATCAATGGAAGGCTATAAACAATCTTGGAGGATAGTGTATCTGCAAGAAGAGCTGGCCCATGCTAATCAGGTGATTGCAGACATGCAAAGGCAAATGCAAAAATCTCTGAAAGTGAGAAGAAGATTATCTGATGATTTGCAGGACTCTCAAGAGTTAGTGGAAAAAATTGAGACATCATCTGAGAACAATATATCTGAAGAGACTGAAGAAATGATTGGAGTATTGAAAGAAAAGAACAAAGCATTGGTTGATCAATTGAAAGCAATGAAAAGAGAACATGAACATTTCAGCACACAGATGACTGAAAATCTAGATGCATTGAGAACATCTGAGGATAAAGTAAGAGATCTAGAAAGAGAGAAACAACAACTTGAAGTCTTAGTATCTGATAAGAATGATGAAATCACAAGGTTAACTGGAATTCAACAAAACCTATCAGATCAACTAGGTTATGCACATCATGAAGCAATTCTGAAGAATGATGAGAATCAAGCATTGAAACTTGAAGTATCAAAGTTAACCGATGAACTTGAAACAGAGAAGAAATCCAAAGAAACACTGAAGAAGAGTTATGAAGCATCAAAGATGTTGGATGAACAACTGAACACAAGACGACCCAACAAAGATGCAGGACTCGATTACAAAGGAAAAGTCTCTACCGAGAAAGGAATTCATACTACCGAGAGAGGAGAATCATCAAAGCAAGCTGGAAACAAGAATAACATCAAAAGAAAGAAGCCTATTTGCAACTACTGTGGAAATCAAGGTCACACTGCTAACATATGCCAAATCAGAAAAGGTAAGCAACCGAACGCCACTAAGTCCAATAGTTATTGTTACAATTGCAATAAATATGGTCACACATCTAATCAATGTAGGACAAAGTCTGTTAACAATTATCAGAAGGCAAAATTCAAAGGGTTTTGTAAAAACTGCAATAGATAGGGACATAGTACCGAGAAGTGTTGGTTTAAGCAAAAGAACTATATGTGGTCTGCACACCAAGCAAATGATAGAAGTTACCAAACTCACACACATCCTTACCGACAATATTCTACAGTACCATGGGATTACAATACAAGGATATGGTGTGAATGTTGTGGAAGATATGGACATATAAGTGCCAACTATTTTATAAGGTTTGGGACGAACAACCGAAGATCATGGAGAAATCTTGGTATGACATGTTTTCATTGTCACAAAGCTAGACACTTAGCTGGAGATTGCAGAGATCAACCTAGAAAAGACACTGAAGAAATAAAAGAAAAATTAAAGATGATTTGGAAAAAGAAGGAAATTGTGTCAAATGAAGAAAGCACCTTACCTATCGAGTTAGGTGCACCTATTCCAAATTAATCAGCAAAGGTATGAAGGGACTGCATTCTCTGAAGGTTAAAATCTTAACAGTTCCTATTCTATTGTGTACTTAATTCAAAATCTGCATAGTTAAGATGTAATAGTAAGCTTGAAATTCTATCAAAGTATTTTGAAGCACTTTACAGGAAACTTGTCAAGTCGGTGAATACATGATGCCTATCAAGTCGGTAAATGAAGGAAGTTTGGTTACTTGTTTAAAATGAAAAAGGAGAGTAAACCGGTTAAAGAAGAACCGAGTGCATTTAATATTTTTTACCTAACCTGCACGAAGCCCTATAAGGTATTTTGTGTACTTAAAAGCATTTTCGCGGTCATTTGTACCTACCAAGTTTTTGAGAAAGCAGAGCAAGCGAATCAAAGGTGATCAAACCTCCTACAAAAGCAAATTCAAGGTATTTACATCAATCTCAACACATCGTTAAGCTGGTTTACCGATCTTATCTAGTTGCCATTATCTGCTAAGTATAAAGCATCTGTCATTTGAAATCCTGAAACCCTAAGGACTCTTTGCTAGTTTTTTTATCTGAAATCTTCAAATGGCGCCCAAGATCCAAGTTCCCATAGTTGTCAAGAATGTAGAAAAGCCCTCACTGAAATACTCTTTGACCCCCAAAGTCGCTTCTGAACTGGATGACAAAACCGCCTTTTCACTCATCCCGGATAGAGTGTTACTAGTCGAAGATGTGAGATTCTTCACCGAATGTTGTTGAAGTACTCGATCATGTTGAAATCAGAGACACCTATGATGAGCTATGTACCAATGGTATATTGAACAACAAGTATGAGGACATCAAAATCAAGGGATTAACTGAAGCCCTAACCTATCCTCGTGTGTTCAAACCCCAGTGGGTCAAGTTTGTTCTGAGCAGAGTTCACGATGATTTCATGTGGCTAGAAAACAACCATTTAAGATTACCAAGGAAATCATTCATCTGATTACCGGTTACCCTATCTATGATCATGCCCGAGCCCAGAAGATGATATCACAGAAGGAATTGATCAGTTTAATCGGAGTGGAATCTGATTGTAGAGGATTGAAACTGAATAATGTCACTAATGAAGAACTAAAGTTTTCCATTAGAGTAATGGGCTACTGTTTCTTCCAATCGGCAAGGGAAAATAGTGTTCCCTGTGCAACAGTAGACTTGGCTTACAAAATTGTGAAAAAGGGAATGAAAATTGACCTATGTGAGGTGTTGTTGAAGAATCTATTTGAAAATCCGAACACCATCAGGAAGCCAAAGAAGAACAACTTGGCTAATACTCTAAAATTTGGATCACTACTGGTATGCATGTTTTTCTACTTTGAAAATTTTTGTCCATCAATCAGTAAAGTTGTTTGGGAGCTACACCGACCAATCACCCATCAGATAAATGACTTCATTAAGAAGTTAGGTGATAATTTCAATGATATCATGGATGATTACTTCAGTAAATTCCAAGAGAAAATGCATAACAGATATAGGATTCCACCCTAGCTAGTAGAGAAATACAAAAATGATATATGTTTTGAAGTTGACACCGATTACTGTTATGTGAATATTGTGGAACCGAGGACTCAATCTTTGTCACCAATGGGTTACGAGATTGATTTTGACATCACAAAACAACAAATTGATGCATTTCTTACATTGCTCAGACATGCTACCGAGTTGAGGTATGGTACCTATGAGGAAGTGAAGGAAAAGGTAAAGATGAATATTGTAGTACCCAAAGCTACAAGAAAGGCAACAAAAATGATTAAGGCATTATCTAAGAAATTCGGAGAAGACTCTTCCTCTACACCTGTCAAAGGCACCATTGCCATTAACAAAGAGGAATTTGAAGCCCAAGAAGCAGCTATAACACTGAGCACTGAATTGCCTAAGGGTAAAGTGTTAAAGAGAAAGAAACAGGACACATCAAAAGTCTCACCGACTCCACCTCCAGTAAAACAACCTAACACTAGAGCATCTGCAACTTCACCGAGTAAGAAGATAAAGAGTGTTACTGTTCCCAAGGTAACAAAGACATACAAGAAATCTACTCGGAGACTCATTTTGGCAAAAGAGTCTAGTGATACTAAATCAGAAGATGCAAGCAAATTTCAGATTGTCAAGAGCAAGAAGGTAGATATACATAGTGTTGAAAACTTCTGTGCTAATTTGAAAGAATATGGTGGATTTGGAGGATTTAGATATGTCAAGTATGAAACCAGGAACAATGATGAAAAGAGACAAATTGAAGAAGTTGTCATCAGCACACTTCTAAAGTTTCGGTTAGCTCCATTGGAACTAGCTAAGTCACTTCCAAATGAACTGTATCTGCATATTGGTAATAGGTGAAAGTATGCAATGGACTTAGAGAAACAAATCAGAGAGAGAAGTCTGGTTCATTTATTCCTTGATATGTTAGTAGCTGAAATAAAGGAACATCTGACAACCTACAATTCTAAGTTTCTTGTCAAACAGAGAGCCTTAAAACTGATTAATGGGCTATATATTGAAGTAGAAAATGAGACAAAAGCAAAGTGGCAGGAAATCTTCAAAATCAAGGATGTCGGTGAGCAAGCTACAGTTGAAATCATTGATGTCACCGAGCAAGGTCCTAATGCTACCGAACAAGACCCTGCTGACACCATTCAAATAGATGAAGATGTCATGGATTCAGGGGCACCGGAACAAGAAATGATAGAAGGCACTGCATATGCAGAACTTGTATCTAGTGAATCCGTTTTGGAACAAGTTCAGCCTTATCCACTGGTCAAGCAACTTGTCTCAACCGAAACTCCTCAGGATACCGATCAAGGCACTGAAGGTCACAAGTCTGCAACAGGAGAAGGTACTACTCAAGAACAGACCTCTCAAGCACCTTCTGGCACTGAGAATGTTGCAACCGAGAAAAAAGTACTGAGACACCGAAGGACTCTACAGAGGCTAAACGAACCGATCAAAGTGTTGCCTCTACCGAGCAACTACCGAGGGTCATCAAGCCTCACAAGCCCTTGTCTTAGTTCCATCAGTGAAAGGTAAAGAAAAGAAAGTGAAGAAGCATAGTTTTAAAGTTGATTTGTCAAAACCAATAGTGCTGCCCAATGTAGACATAGAAAAATTAAAGGGGCAAGCACTCATTGATTTCAGTGAACTGTGCAAAGCAAAGGCCGAACAAGAGAAGCAAATGGCCATTCAAAAGAAAAATAAAGTACTTCATAAGGTAAAAGCACTTTTAATAGATATGCTACCTGAAGCTACAGTATCAACCGATGCAGCCATCCACATTCAACTAGATGAACTCCTAACAAAGATAGAGACATCTAGAGTAGATGCATCAGAGTATTTGAGCAAGCTGAAAGACAAAGAGCTCATTGCCAAGATGATAGAAGAGTTACAAAAAGCTATAGCTATTGGCAAAGTTAAACTTGTCAAATTTATTGCTGAGTTGACTCCTCAACTCAAGCACATTCATTATTTATTTCAGAAACTCTGCACATTTTCTTTATTCATTAAAGACATTAACAATAAAAAAGAGGCAATTGAGAAAGAGATCACCGATCTCTCAAATAAGTTGACCACCGAGCCAAATTCAGTTCAAAAGTTTTATACAAAGCTTCAACAGCTCATGGCTCAACAATTGGACTTAAGAAATGATGAACACAAGATTCGAATAGACATAATGACCCTTCAGACATTATTCCTTCCACATCTTTCATCAGTCCAAGAACAGATCAACTGAGCCACATACTTATCTACTACTCAAGAGGGAAGCACTCTAGATGGCTTAATATCACTATTGGCTGATATTCAAGCACATAATTCTTTAATGGACAGTGTAAAGGATGCACTCTCTATCGCTCTCACCAACGCCCGAACCAAGTACAAATCCATTTTTGACCAGTTACCGCCCCCGAATGGAAATTAAGTTTTTGATGTTTGTCAAAAAGGGGGAGTGATACTATATTTGTGGAGTAATATGTTACAGTACTAGGGGAGTGATACCGTATTAATTCAGTATTGAGAGAATGGTATAGTATTCAGAGTATAGTATACAGGGGGAGTATACCGAGTAGTGTAAGCAGAGTACCCAAGAGCAGTGAACCGAGCAATATATAGAACAGTAAGCAAAGCACAAGAACCGATCACCCAGCATGAAAAATCAGAGTTATGTATAGTATATTGATAAGGGGAGTATATCTGATATATTATTTTATTGACTATTGTATATACTGTCAGTATAGTCAAATTTTGCAAGTATATAGATTATTGAGTTATAAATTTGAAAGTAGTTTTTTGTCAAACATCTCAACTAATGTCAAAAGGGGAGATTGTTACTACTTATCAGATTGCCATTAGTTTTATGTCAAAGTTATACTATATACTCTAGTCGGTTATCTATTACCGAAATATTCAGTTGGTATGTACAGTCTAGTCGGTTACAGAAGAAAGCAGTCATAGAACGCAGTATACATCGAGCTATCTACCGAGTATCTTTACATATCTACCAAGCAGCAAAGATGACACACCGAGTTGATATACACCGAGTGAAACGTGTTAGGTCCCGGAGACAACTGAGAGGGGGGGGGTGAATCAGTTGACAAATAAATTCAAACCAAAAACTTATTAAGCAACTTAATGTTTAATACCGGTAAACTAGTTAAGTATGTCGGTAGACAGTGTTAACTGGTAAATTGCTATACCGATAAGGATTAATGCATGAAACATAAACATAAAGTCATCCACAACACATGACACCAATATTTGTACATGGAAACCCTGTAAGGGGAAAAACCATGGTGGGAAACCTTACCCACAATCAAATGATACTACGGCAGATAGTAAGTGTACACAAATGGGGTCTGCACACGCAGAAAGGCCAACAGCCTAGATCTCACTGCTCAATCACAAAATGGGAGTCACACTGACTACAGTTGGATGGTTAAATCCAATAAGAATGTACTGCACAAAATAGCATCTTCATATGTTGGATTCAGTATCGGTGTAATGCTGATATGCTTCTACAAAAACCTAACTTCACCTTCAAATGATGTCTTTGTGTATATCCCTGCTTGATCTTGCATATACCTTCACTTAATTCTTTTTCGCATTCCACACTTGATCTTACAAATAAGATCTTACATTTATACCATACCCTAAGACCAATTTTAGTAGGTCGGCTCTACAAGATATTACAATAAAAACACTTTACAAACAATATAATATCCAATGCAATAACCAATTGAACATATCGGCTTAATGCATTTACATCAATAATAAATCATCTCCATAGCGTGCCATGCTGATCTGGAAAAGATAAACCTGCCGGTGTAACCCTAGATAACCTGGACCTATTTGTCGGTAAAAGCAAATATGCAAATATGAATATACCAATGATCAATTCCTCAAAACAAAGTGTCCACACGATGTCTTCGACATTACCAAGTGTCTTCCATATCATTCCAAGTACCGGTGAACAATATATCCTATCGGTGAACCATATACCAGTAACTGTTGCACAGTTTACTTGCTTGCCGGTGAATGTTGTTGGATCTCCAAAGTAGGTGTATTTAGTAGGTGTTGACATCAATGACAAAACCATACCAAAATACCAACAATCTCCTCCTTTGGCATTGATGGCAACACAAGATGGAAAAACCATCAAAGTGCCAAAACAGAAATGCCAAATACAAAAACCAACAATCTCCATTTCTCCCCCTAGGAGTAACATGTGTTTATCCAAAGATTTATTTTCAATACCAATCTCTCATACCAATCTTTCCTTAAATGTGTTTTTCAAAATCTCTCCCCAAAAAAGATAATGTGTTTTTCCATAGATATCTCTCCCCCTTTGACATCAAATGCCAAAGTCACAAAAAGTCATGTTCATACAAAATACCAACCAATTCAATATACCAACTACTCCCCTTGAGAAGTAGCTTCCTCATCAAATACCAGAATAAAAGATTTATCTTTTTAATTCTGCCAGTTGATGACACTCATCAACTATCTAAGTCTCTACCGGTGGTGGTATGACTCCAAGCTGATCTCCGAGATACTCAAAAATCTCCTTAGGCAAAGGTTTTGTGAAAATATCTGCAAGTTGTTCTTTCGTATTCACATAAACCAGTTTTATCTCTTTTTCTTCAACTTTTTCCCTTAGAAAATTCAGTTTAATAGAAACATGTTTTGTTTTAGAATGTAGTACCGGATTCTTAGATATATCAATTGCTGCAATGTTATCACAGTATATAGTAATAGGTTCCTTGCATTTTACTTTTATGTCTTTCAACATTTGCTTAAGCCACAATACCTGTGTACAGTTAGTTGCTACTGCAACATATTCTGATTCTGGTGTTGATAAAGATGCACAACTTTGTTTCTTACTTAACCAAGAAACTAATCTCTTTCCAAGAAAGAATGCTCCTCCAGTGGTGCTCTTTCTATCATCTACATCTCCTGCCCAATTTGCATCTATGTATGCACATAGATCAAAGTTTTCATCTTTAGGATACCATAATCCAAGATTTGTTGTGCCTTGTAAGTACTAGAAAATCCTTTTTACTGCTGATTCATGATTTTCTCTAGGATTACTCTAAAATCTAGAAACAATACATACTACATTCATAATATCAGGCCTGGTTTGTGTCAAATACAGTAAACCTCCTATCATAGATTTGTATCTAGTTGGATTAACAGGTGTAGATTCATCTCTTTGAGATAATTTGTCATTTGTAGTCATAGGTGTGCTTACCGGTTTAGAGTTCTCCATCCCAAATTTCTTTAGTAATTCTTTCAAGTACTTGGATTGACTCAAAAATATACCTTCATTAGTCTGAGAAATCTGCAAACCTAAAAAGAAATTTATTTCTCCAATCATAGACATTTCAAATTCTTGCTGCATTTCAAGAGAAAATTTCTTACATAATCCATCTTCTCCTCCAAAGATTATATCATCAACAATTACTTCAATAATCAAGATGTCATCATTAGTTATTTTGTAATATAAATTGCTATCTGCATTTCCTTTAGTAAAACCAATCTTCAAAAGATACTTATCCAACCTTGCATACCAAGCTCTTGGGGCTTGTTTCAATCCATACAGAGCTTTTCTTAACCTGCAAACCATATCATTGTCATTTGTCAAAGAAAATCCATCAGGTTGTTCAATATATACTTCTTCTTCAAGATCTCCATTCAAAAATGCACATTTAATATCCATTTGATAAACTTTGTAGTCCTTGTGAGCTGCAAAAGCCAAGAATAATCTAGCTGCCTCAATTCTGGCTACCGGTGCAAAGGTTTCATTGTAATCAACTCCTTCTTTCTGAGAATATCCCTTACACACTTGTCTTGCTTTATTTCTGACAACCTTACCATCTTCATTAAGTTTGTTTCTAAATACCCATTTAGTTCCAATTACATTTTTATCTTTAGGTTGGGGAACTAATGTCCAAGTATTATTTTTCTCAATTTGTCCTAATTCTTCTTCCATAGTTTTAATCCAAAATTTATCTTCACATGCCTCATTGATAGATGATGGTTCAATTTGAGAAATAAGATATACCTCTTCATTTGCCAATCTTCCTCTTGTCATAACTCCTTTAAATTTGTTTCCAATTATCTGATCTTCAGAATGATTCAATCTTACATACCGGGGTGTCTTAGTTTGCTGTTGTTCTTCAATTACTGTGTGTGAGATTTTGTCAAGATCAAGAGCTCAATGAAATGTACAAAATAGAGACACAATATAGGACAAGAATAAATTGTATTCTCATCAATAGAAAATGATCAATAATAACGATTACATACAATGTAGATGAGCTTGCTTATATAGGCAAGGCTAGGGATATGTGAGCACACAAACATGACATGTGGCTCAATAAGAAACAAGGGTAGGTAGGAGAAATAATATAATAGTCCACATGAGGTGGATCACCCACTCAATGTGGAGTGTAACAACAAGATCAACACCATAAAAGGTGGAATTTCTCCTACACACACTATCCCAATGTGGCACAAACACCCAAGTGTCTCATACCCAAACTACTATGAAATGCATTTCCTAAGTAAACTTAAGTAAAGTGTAATAATATCCATGATGAATAATTATTTACACCAACACCCCCCCTTAAGTGAAACTTAGGGGAATGCACTTAAGTCAACAATGCAACTAAGCAATGCAAGATGGGTCCCGGCTACTAGGCCATGTTAGGTACCCATGTACAAATGCAAATGCAATCTCCCATAAAGCGGGGAAAGAGAGAAAAACCCAATGGGAAAAAACCCTCCCCCAAAAGAGAGATGAAAGCTATACAAGAGAACTCTCATAGAAGAATGTGAGGAACAAAATCCCATGTGAGGAAAAAGTCCCCCCCATATGAGAGAAGAAGAGAAGCTAGGAAGCCCCCCCTCAATGTGGAATCTACATCAATGATAGAAGCTTGATGTATGAAGAAACTGCTCCACGAACGTCGAACAACATTCCTCCCCTTAGGAAGAAACAAAACCAAAGGTGTATCCATGAAGTCTCCCCAATCATGAAGGGAAGATGTATGAAGAAAACTCATGATGAATGGAATCTCTAAAAACTGCTCAAGTGTCCCCATGTCAATGCTGAAAGATACCCCCTCCAAAGGTGGTAAACTATGCCACACTGCTGAAAAAGGCACTCCAAGATCTAGTGGAGATGGATGTAGAACATGTCCCAAAGACTCACATGTCTCCTCAAAAAATAAAGAGACCTCCTCCAACTGTTGTACATAAGTATCCACAATCATGTCAACCTCGAAAGAATGATCATGTAGAGAATGAACAAGAGGGTCAGAGTGTGCCCTCGCAACAATCGAAGAAGGATCACCTTCATCAAAGAGAAGATGAATGTCATCAATGATGTCTCCCAAATCTGCAATGTAGGATTCCACAAACAAACCTGCAATGTCTGTCAAGTAATCATCCCATGAATCTGAAGCTGGAAGACAATAAATATCCTACTGCACTGAATCACATGAAGGCAAAACTATCGCACTATCCGCATCATCAAGTGCAATAGGTGATGTGATATCAATATGAGGAGATGAAATACAAGGCTCAAGAATGGGGTCACATGTGAGAATCCCCATGTTCAAGTGCCCAAAGTTCTCCTCAAAATCTGAACCATCACAAGAAGTGTGATCATCATGTATAGAATCATCAAATGTGAAATCATCATCATCAACAAAATCTGAAAAGGAGTATAACCGAGATGCATGATCAACCACCCCAATCGCAATGATAGCTCTAGTCTCCAAGTCTCTAATGAAAACTAAGTCAGGTGTGAACTCCACAACTCTCTTAGTTGCGCCATGTGTGATTTGATAGATAGAAAGGAGATTGTTTGTCAAGTGGGGTACACACAACACATCATTGAAGGAGTTATCCCCAATGTCAATAGATCCTTTCCCAATCACATCCATGTATGTATGATTTCCCATCAAAATCTGTGGCATGGTGCAAGGCTCAAATGTAGAGAACATAGACTACGAAGATGCCATATGATGAGAAGCCCCTGAATCTAGAAGCCATCTCTCTGAATCATGACTGATAGTAGCACATAGAGCTTTTCCTTTTCTTGTTCCAAAAGAGTGAGTCTTTCCACTTGTAGAAGCCATGAATGCTTGCCCTTTTCCTTTTGAATGTGAGGAAGTGGAAGTTGATGAATCATCCTTCTTGTAGACTTTAGGCAAATCAATGTTATGCTTTTTGATGATATGTGTGAGCTCATCAATCTTCTTAGAATGGCAACAATGCTCCTCATGACCAATCTTTTTACAATAAGCACAAGTAGGTCTCTCCCTCTTTGGTGAATTATCTCTCTTGGAACAGGATGAATCTCCTTGTTGTGGAGAAGATGGTGCTTTTTCCTTAGGCTTTGATTGCCATTTCTTCTTGTTTGAGTTGTCCTTTCCTTGATTTCCTTTGTTCCCTTGATTTGCCACTAATGCTTGAGACTTAGAAGCCTTAAGAATGTCCATGCTTATCAACTCCATTTGTTCCATCATCAACATTTCATTGAAAGCATCAAATGTAGGCATTTTGTAGCTTGAACCCATTGTCATCCTATGGGTTTGGAAACTAGAAACAAATGCTGCATATTCTTGTGGAAGCTTGCCTATCAAGTTGAATATCAATTAAGTATCCTTCTTATCAATGCCACAATCTTTGAGTTGTGCCCTCAACTCATTTGCCTTAGTGACATAATCTTGTATAGTATCAAAGTTCTTGGGATCTAACATGGTGAGATCACTATCAATTTGATATCCCCTAATCTCATCAACTTGACCATACAAGTCTTGAAACTTTTGCCAAGCATCCTTGATTAGAGTACACTTCTCAATATGAAAAATGAGATCCTTTGATACATACTTTCTTAAGGTACCAATTGCCATGATATTTTTAGTGAGCCAATCCAAGTGACCAACTGGATCAACCTTAGGATCAGCGGGAGCAATAATAGTTCCATCAATGTAATGAGTGAGTCCTTTTTCCATAAGTTTACTCCAAGCATCAATTTTCCAAGTAGCATAATTATGAGGAGTTAAGAGAGGAAACTTAGGAGAACCCATAGCAGCAAAAGAAAGAACACGAGCACAAAAGCACAAGAGACACCCCTCCAAATTAACTCAATCAAAGTACCCCCCCCAAAGTGATGATTTTGGCACTTTATACTTAGTGCGATTACAATGAGCCACTTGCAAAACAAGGCAAAGTGGACTTATGATGTAAATTTTACAACTTCTCAAATGAGATACAAGAGACTTCAATCCATAGTGCAATGAATCTAATTGAGATTCAAGCAAATATACAAGTACCAAGAGAGCCAAAAATGGCCAAAATCTGAAAGTACAATTTCTACTTACAATGGCATCAATCTAATAGCATCATGTGAAAGTAGACGAAAAAATACGCACTTTAAAAAAAAATGGCAACTGAAAAGGAGGTCGCATGACCCTAAACGAAGCCTCTGAAGTTGCAAAAACTGGGATTACTCAGGTATAGTCACCAAAAACTGCATTTTCTGAAAAATCCGTACATCAAAATCAAAAAAATTCTTCACCATTGCGGAGAGCATGAAATTCTAGCCCATTTCAAAAAAAATTGCTCGAAAAAAGGAGCAAAAATGAGCAAGATATCATCGTTTGAAGTTAAACTGCAAAATCAGAAATGCAAATGAGAGGGGGGTCCAAAAATTTTCAAACCCTGCTGACGTGTGCTGACGTTAGCAAATCACCCGATTAAATTTGACGGCCGTATTACTGTCGCAAAAACTTCGCCTCCCTGCTGGCTGGGCGTCCGTACTGTACAGACTGCTGACTGGGCAGATGACTGTGCAGGTGACTGAGCTGTCGTACCGTACGGACGACTGACTGGGCAGTCTGCATGGCAGATGACTGTGCATACAGGTTTTACCCGTGGGCCAGTGGCTGCCTGCCACGTGGCGGACGCGGGTCCTCCTATCTGGGTGGTCACCGACGAAGGATGGTGTCGCCGGAGGCGGGTCGGGAGCCTAGGCGGCCGGCGGGAGAGGTGACCGGCCGGCGGAGGTGGCGACTGCGTGCGGAGGGAAGCGGTCGCCGGAGGAACCAGCTCAGACGGCGGCGACAGGGACGACGAGTACCGGCGCGGGCGGCGGTGGGTACAGGTACGCGGCGAACAATAGAGTACAGCCCTGCGACGCCTGCGACATGCAGGTATGGGGGGGTCTGCGGACCCCCAAACACGGCAAAAAAAAAAAAAAAAAATTTGAATATTTTTTTGACGAAATTTTTTTTTTCGAAAATGTTTTGACTAATTTTTATTTTTTTTCGGAAAAAACTAATTTTTTTTTCGAAATTCGTACAATAATAGCAAAATTGGCGAAAAAAATTTCTCACCAAAATAGGCCGACTTTATAACCAAAATTCATGGAAATGGCCTTCTGGACGCAATGGTGGGGTCGGATCTGGTCTAGGATGCCTCCAAAAGATGCTGCTCCTCAGATCTGCCTCTTGACGTCGCAATAATGCCTCTTCAAGACGAATCAATGAAGCCCCAATGGCTCTGATACCATGTGAGATTTTGCCAAGATCAAGAGCTCAATGAAATGTACAAAATAGAGACACAATATAGGACAAGAATAAACTGTATTCTCATCAATAGAAAATGATCAATAATAATGATTACATACAATGTAGATGAGCTTGCTTATATAGGCAAGGCTAGGGATATGTGAGCACACAAACATGACATGTGGCTCAATAAGAAACAAGGGTAGGTAGGAAATAGGTGTGGGTAGGTAGGAGAAATAATATAATAGTCCACATGAGGTGGATCACCCACTGAATGTGGAGTGTAACAACAAGATCAACACCATAAAAGGTGGAATTTCTCCTACACACACTATCCCAATGTGGCACAAACACCCAAGTGTCTCATACCCAAACTACTATGAAATGCATTTCCTAAGTAAACTTAAGTAAAGTGTAATAATATCCATGATGAATAATTATTTACACCAACACTGTGGAATCCTCTGATGATACCGGGGCAACTGGATCTTCATTCTGTACTGGTGGATTCAGTATAGGTTCATTTGTCACAATTTCTGTTGCCGGTTCAAAGTCTATATACCTTGAAGTTCCTCTAAATTGTTCATCAATCTTTACATTTGTACTCTCAACAATTTTCTGCAATCTTTTATTAAAACATCTATATGCCTTGATCTTAGATGAATAACCAAGAAATATTCCTTCATCACTTCTAGGATCAAATTTGCCAATATACTCATCTCTTCTAATATAACATTTACTTCCAAAAATTCTGAAATACTTAAGAGTAGGAGTATTACCAAACCATAGTTCATGAGGGGTCTTACCGGTTTCACCTTTGATGTGAACTTTGTTGAATGTATAGACAACAGTGCTAACTGCCTCTCTCCAATACACATGTGATAGATTTGCTTCAGATAACATACTTCTAGCTGCATCCAAGATAGTTCTGTTTTTCCTTTCAACAACTCCATTCTGCCGTGGTGTCCGAGGTGTTGATAACTGTCTTTTGATTCCATTCACTTCACAGAATGTATTAAAGTTCTTAGATGTGAATTCTCCTCCTTGATCTGATCTTAAACATTTGATTTTCTTACCGGTTTCATTTTCAACCATTGCTTTGAATAGTTTGAACTTTCCAAGTGCTTCTGATTTTTCTCTGAGAAAAGTAACCCAACACATTCTAGAGTAATCATCAATAATTAGCATGAAATATCTATCACCTTGTAAGCTTCTAGTTCTAGCTGGACCACATAAATCAGTGTGAATTAAATCAAGAGCATTGTTGGATTTTTCTGGAATAATTTTGAAACTAGCTCTAACTTGTTTTCCAAATTGACATTCCTTACAAACTGTATTATGAGGTTTCACAATTTTAGGTAGATCTCTAACTGCCTTAGAAGTACTGATCTTTACCATGCAATCAAAGTTTACATGACATAGTCTCTTATGCCATAACCAACTTTCATCTATATGTGCAATTAAGCATGCCTTTTCACTGTTATTCAAATGAAAGATATTGCCTCTAGTCTGGTTACCGGTTGCAATTTCCAAACCAGTTCTATTCATGATTTTACATTTTCCATTTTTAAATTGTAACTGAAATCCCTTCTCAACTAATTGACCAACACTTAAAAGATTATGCTTTAATCCTTCAACATAGTAGACATTGTCAGTGTTATGCTTACCATCAAGAGATATTGAACCTTTACCTTTGATTGAACAGGCTTTGTCATCTCCAAATCTTACTAAACCTCCATTGTATTCTTGAAAGTTCAAGAATTTACCTTTGTCTCCAGTCATATGATGTGAGCATCCTGAGTCAATAATCCATTCATCCTTTGCTTCAACTTTAGCTGCTAGGGCTTGTTCTACCGGTTGAGCAGTAGGTGTCGGTTGATCTTCTGTTATAGCAACAAAAACCCATCCATTGTCTGCTGGATCCTCATCAGAATCATCAGTCACACGTTCATCAGCAATGTAACAAGATTTGTCTTTGTTCTTCTTAAATCTATATCTCTGATATTCAGGATTTGGCTTGTATGTTCTTCTAGCTTCTTCTCTTAGTCTAGCATGTCTATCAAGACATCTTGAAGCCATATGACCAATCTTATTGCAGTTAAAACATTTAAAGGGTGCTTTACCTTCATACTTACTTCCAATTGGACCTTTTGGCATTTTATTGCAGTTAAAACATTTAAAGGGTGCTTTACCTTCATACTTACTTCCAATTGGACCTTTTGGCATTTTTCTTGCAAATAGTGCTTCAAGTTCTTCAAGCTCTTCATTCTCCTTTCTGGATTCTTCAAGTTCTCTTGAATAAAAGGCTCTCCAGTCTGATTTGTCAAATGATGGAGCAGATGATGTTGATTCTTTAAAGGCTAAATCAGTTTTTATAGTAGAAACAGGACCAAATTCCTCAATTTCAAAGGCTGAAAGTTTTCCAATCAATGTATCCCTAGTTACTGATGTATTAGGCATTGTTCTCAACTCATTTATAGCAATAACCTTCATTTTATATGTCGATGGCAAACCTCTTAAGATTTTTGAAACAATTTCACTCACTCAAGGTTCCTCCACAACATTTAATACCCAAAACAATTTCATTTACTCTTTCCATAAAAGCAGAAATCCTTTCATCTTCTTCCATTTTCAGATGTTCATACCTGACTCGGAAGCTTTCAAGTTTTGCAATCTTGACTATGGAATCTCCTTCATTCAGTGTTTCCAAGTGATCCCAAATAGCTTTAGTAGTAGACCTATTTGATAATCCCATGATTTGTTGATCTGATAATGCACTCAAAAGTGCTTCTCTTACTTTGCAATCATTTTCTTCATCTTTGGCTAAAGTATTTGGAGCAGTCTGACCAGCTACAGCAGTAGTATAACCATTCTTAGCAACTTCCCAAATGTCTTTACCAATGCAATTCAGATGTGTCTCCATTCTGATTTTCCATATCCCATAGTTGGTTCCATCAAGTTTAGGACTATCCTTCCTGAAATAGTTAGTAGACATTGGATCTCCTCAAGTTGTTAAACTTCTGCAAAAGAGGACTAAGCTTTGATACCAATTGTTAGGTCCCGGAGACAACTGAGAGGAGGGGGTGAATCAGTTGACAAATAAATTCAAACCAAAAACTTATTAACCAACTTAATGCTTAATACTGGTAAACCAGTTAAGTGTGCAGGTAGACAGTGTTAACAGTAAATTGCTATACCGGTAAACTAGTTAAGTGTGCCGGTGGATAGGGGCGCCCTCCTATCGGTCCTCTGAACTTTTTGTGCATCGAAAAGGGTTTTTTTGTCTCTGCAAATAACTCTTAATTTCAGAAGTACAGTTGTGCACCTGTTTCTTGCACATAGAAAGAAAGGGAAATGTGTTGGGAATAGGGGTTTGTCTTCAGATCAAACCCCGGTTTTGGAATTAACCAATGACTGAAAGTAAAAATCCTCCTCTTTGAGGAGATGTTGAATTGAATGAAATTGAAACACTTATACTTCATTTTGAAGTTTTGCTTGCCTCCACATGGAATTAGGGTTTCATGAAGTAGAATGTTGATCTCCTCTTCAATGCTTAAAATCTTGTCTCTATTGTTGCTCCAAAGCTTGAAGGAAAACTGAAAATGCTCAATTGCTCCTGAATGCTTGAATACTTGATCTCTTGAATGCTCAGATGCTTGATTGAATTTCGTGTATCATGTGTGTTATGTGAATGAGAGGGGAAATCCGTGTTATATACTTGCCAATGGGTTTAATTTACTGAATTTCTAACTTAGGCCAACATCGGGGGATTTTCCCGCTCTAATTTGAGATGAGAACAAGGGAGGGACCCCAAAATGGGTCCCAAAGAGGGGATCTCAGGGTGCCACGACCTAGTCCCAGTGGATCCTAGGGTGCCACACCCTAGTATTGCCCTATTTTGGGGCAGGATCAAGGTGCAGGCAGAGTACAGGGTTGAATTGGAATGTACTTTTGATGTGCATGAGCATATTTAGGTCTTCGATCAGGTCGAGGGGCATAAAAACTAAGGCGCAAACCCAAATGCAGTCAAAAATTGCAAGGGGTGCAATTTTAGGACGTTACATGATAAAATGTATTTTTTCTATATATAAGGACCCAAGATTAATGCCATCTTAATAGCTTCTTGCAAATATGTACATGCAAAATCCTTCATAATACCCTTGATGTGCTCAACCAAATCACTAATAAGAAGAAATGTGATTCTTTTATTTGAAAAATTTGGTACCATAACCACAACATGCTGAAATTCAACTACATATGCTTCCACCATACTATATTGTTTAATCCCTACAATCTCTCTATCATAATTATCTTCACGCTTCCTCTTAAAATGGTCCAACATTCTTTAATCACTTCATTAAATATTTTCGCATGATCATGAACCTATGTACTCAATCAATGTTGCCACTAATCATAAGAAATTTAATTCAAATGTAAAGTGGAAAAGCAAATAGAATCTTCCTCTACCATAGGGTTAAGTGTAGAAAATGTCTATAATTTTTGTAACTGTGCTATTGTTGAAATCTCATTATCACATTCAGATATAGGTGCACTTAACTTTGCCAATATCTATTGTAATACTTTCTTCTCTTCATTATTATGACCATTGTGATTTATCCTTCTCAAATCCCTCTTATCTTGAATCTCTAAATATGTCAAATCTGGTACAATTCTTTTAAATTATTCAAGCTTGTTCTGATTAATATGAAAAACATGTTTTAAGGACCCGAAGCCTTTAACATAGGAGCATAATATAGTTCATCAAAAAGCATCCAGACCAGCTTTGAAACAACTTACAAAAAGACTAGAAAAAAGGCTAGTAAACAGAATGGACAACTAAAGAAAGGAACAACAAAGCGGAAAAACCAGAGAAAAGACAAAAAGACAAACAACAACTATAAAGACTTAAGAAGATCACCCACCTTATTGACCAGTTGGTCATAGTTTTCCAAAGAAACTTTGAGTTCCTCCATATCCTTGTTTGGCTTCTTCTCCTTCTTTTTGCCTATGGTCCTTGTTCTAGGTCCTTGCACTTCTCTCGTACCTTCAATGTCAGGTTCTAGCTCCAGGGAATCCTTCTCGTTCTCTAGTTTGCGAATGAGAATTTTGGTATTGTCAGTCGAGGCCTTCAGAATGCTATAGCTTTGTTCAAAAATACTTTTGAGGCATTTTTCAATTTTGTTGAATTTGTTGTCAGTTTCTGCCATTCTCTGGTCCGTAGCATTGTCATTGGTTTTTATCTCCGTTGGGGCCTTCTCAATTTTCTCAAACCTAGGGTTGAAGGAATCTCTGATCTCTTCGGCTCTGGCAACAGTTTTACTCAAATCCTCAACATATTCTGTCATAGATTTGCCTTCACCAATACTAATTGTCTCCAGAATTTGGACCCTGTGGCTCAGCTTCTTGTTATCCTCCACAACTTTCTTGCAACTGTTAATTAACCAATTGATGGTGTCCACAAAACCTTTCAATCCCTCAGTGGGAGGATTTGAAGGGGGGTTTTCTCATCAGAATTGTCCTGTTCATTTTTGGGGATGTCGCCACTAGTGATCTTATCGACATTTCCATCAACCCTCTGATCCAAACTTTCCCCTATGATCTCCTCCTCCAATTTCTGGTCAACGTCAGGATCCTTTCTCTGCACTTTTTCCTCCAGCTCCATATCATTATCTCCCTGCCACTTCTGTTTGTTCCTTATCTAAATGGATGTTTTAGTTTTCTTTTTCCAAGGAGACTAGGGTTCATCCTTCTCAGAATCCTCAGAGACCTCCGAGGAGGAGGAGGAGGAGCGGATCTGGAAAACCTTTTCTTTAGATTTTTTCTTACTCTTTGAGGAGGAGGGCTTGGTACTCACCTATTTTCTTTTCTTACCAATTTTAGCTTTAGAGTCATCCAAACTCTCCTCTAACTCGCTCATCGAATCACTTTCAGACTCCTCACCCATAGAAAAACCAGAATCCAACTCTTCCTCCTCAGACTCAAAGATAGAAGGCTGGGGATGAGCAATTTGGTTGGCTTTTAGATGGTCATAAATTAACACCATAAGACCTAGATGCATGGATGTTTCACCCTTAGGGTTCTCTCTATGGGCTTTAATGGTAGCATTCATTGAACACAACAGGAAATATAGAATATTAACTTTTTCATCATACCTGAAATGATTAAGCAATACAAAATGATAGCCATACACTTTTGTGAATCTGCCATCCAAGGTAATGTAGCGCATAATAGCAAACAAAACCTCCCTCCATGGCTTAACAAATGCCCTAGGTGGGTAGTAGGTTTTACTTAGCTTTACCAGGCGCTTCTTCTCCTTTGTCGTCTCGAGGTATCACTCGATAGCCTCCTTGCTCAATTTTTTGTCTTTGTAGTAATTGCTTCCTTCCCTGTGAAGACCCGTGACTTGAGCGATGAGGTCTTCATCAATGGACATTGTTTGATCTCCCATCTTCAGGGTGCCCTTCCTCCAGTTTTTGCAAAAAAAGTTAGTGATTGTGGCATCCCTCCCATGGAGCCTCTCCATAAACTTTGTAAACCCGCCCTTCTACAAGATGTTCCAAATTACCTCCTTTTGTTTCCACTCCTTACAGTTGATGGGTTCATAGCGGCGTCTATTTCCTCCCATTTTTTCGCTTTTCAAAACAGAAGGTCGAGGGTTGCAGAGAGCTATAGGCAAGAAATTTCTCGAAGCGACCACATATACCCAGAAAGTGTGGGAAAAGGTGGCTTTTGTCTTGTAATAAATGGTACTGACATTATTATAATTACTTGTGGCCCTCCTATTAATCCATTTAATCATTATTTTATCCATTTATGATCTTTGGGGTACTATTGTATCGATCCATGAATATGATTGATCTGACGTCATCGAGGAGACCCTCTTCACCCTTCCAGGTAACCATATTGTTGTGATTGACCGCCATGTTGGCTGCCCAATCAGCTGGACCATTAGCTTCACGATAAATGTGGGAAATAAAGCATTTCTTGAAAGTGTTGATGAGATCTCTAGGAGCCTTTATTATGTTATTGATAGTCCATGAAGGCTTAGAAGTTCCTTTTAGGCACTTGATGATGTTATTAGAATCCCCCTCAATCAATAGATAGGGACAGTGCCATCTTTTATCCAGGAGAATGCCTTGGAGAGAATCCATAGCTTCCGCCATGTGGTTAGTTTGACAACCTATAGGAACAACAATCATTTCCTTACAACTGCCATTTTCATCTCTGAGAATTGCACCACATCCCGTTGGGCCAAGATTGCCTTTGGCAGCTCCGTCGAAGTTGATTTTGAGCCAACCATGAGGGGGAGTGTGCCATCTAGCTTTTAGTCTCTTGTTTTGTTTGGAATCAGTACTACCTGCACTCTTCAGATTCCAGGAATTGAAAATGTGAGTTTCCAAGGGGTTGGCAAAATTGCAAGGATCCCCAATGATCCCAATGTTCTCCACAATAGCCCTTTGAATTTTCTGGAAAATAACAGCCTGGGTGAGAGAAGTGTCCCTGAAGATGCGGTTGTTCCTTTCTTTTCAGATCCCCCACAGGATGTGAGGGAGAGATAGCTACCACAAAGATCTCAAAGTGGTGTTAGACCAATGATAACTCCAAGAATGGAACAATTCACTGATAGTGTTAGGAAACACCCATTCCATGCAAAAATTCTTAAAAAATCTTTCCCAAATTGAAACAGTGAAGGAACAATGGATAGCCAAATGGTCCATAGACTCTTCCTCCTCAAGACATAAAGCACACCTATTTGGGAAGGAAAAACCTCTAACCTTAAGATTATCTAAGGTCAAAATTTTATTTTGAAGGATTATCCAATAGAAAAAATTGATCTTAGGGATAAGACCCTTTATCCAAGCTTTAGACCAAAAGGGATTCTCTGAGGGGGCAGAGGAAAGAACACCATGCATTGAAGAGACAGTAATGTTGCCTTTAGTTTCATATTTCCAAATAAGAGAATCTTCCTCATTGTACAACCAGGCAGAAGATAGATGGTTCTTAAGATTGATAAGGTCAGGGTGGATACTTTCAATGTTCTGCCATTTATCACCTATCCAATGCCCCTCAACCAAGGAGCCAAAGACTCTAATACAGGGGGCAGCAAAAGGGGCCCAATCAGGGATTTCAATCAAAGGCTTATCAAGAAGCCAGGGATCCTCCCAAAATCTAACTTTCCTACCATTACCAACTCTCCATTTCACCCCTTTAGCAATGTTGTCTTTACACTTAGAGGCATGATTCCAGATATGGGACCCATTAATACTGAAATCAGAATTGATGAAAGAGAGAAGAGAAGAAGACAAAAGAGGATACTTACTTCTCCAAGTTTTACACCATTCACTATCAGAGTGGAATAGTCTCCAAACCTATTTAGACAAAAGAGCTTCATTGAGGGTCTAGATTCTTCTCAGGCCCAGACCACCTTTACTTTTCAATCTACACACCTTGTCCCAAGCCACTAAAGCCATTCTTTTCTTTTCCTCAACCCCTGACCAAATAATTTTTTTTTGAATTTTCTCAATAGCATCAGCATACTTAACTGGAATTCTAAAGAGGCTAAGGGCATAAATAGGAATGCTTTGAAGGGATGCTTTAAGAAGTTGATGCTTGCCAACCTGACTTAAAAGAGCACCTTTCCAACCAGCAGGCTTTCTTTGAAATTTATCCACCAGAGAACTCCAAAAGGAATCAGGTGGAGCAATGCCTAGGGGGAGACCGAGATAAGTAGCAGGGAGATCAACAATCCGACATTCCAAAATTCTGTTGATTCTATGTTGCCTTCTTTCAGGAGTGTTGATGAAAAACACTTCACTTTTAACCTAGTTGATAAGCTGGCCAGAAGTAGAAGCAAACTTACAAAGGGTGTCCTTCAAGATTCTGGCTTTCGAAATGCTTGAGTCCCCCATAACAATGGTGTCATCCACAAACTATAGGAGGGAGCAAATATTATCAGCCGAGGAAGGTTGGAGACCTTTAAAAATACCTCTAGTCACCATACTTTCCATGGACCTACCAAAACATTCAGCCATAATAATGAAGAGAATAGGGGAAATGCGGTTCCCTTGCCTCAGTCCTCTGGAGGCTTGAAAGAAGGAGGAGGGAGATCCGTTGACAAGAACAACAAAGGAGGCAGAGGAGATGAGCTGCTTGAAGAGGACCACACATTTGTTAGAGAAGCCAATAGGACCTTCATGAGGAAAGACCAATCAACCCTGTCATGGGCCTTAGAAAGGTCAAGCTTGAGGATAAAACCCTGTTTCTTAGCCATAACAAGGGAATGGATATTCTCATGGACAGTTATGATGGAATCAAGAATTTGTCTTCCTGGCACAAAACCATTTTGCTGATGACTAATTATCCAAGCTTGGCATATTCATTTATAGTAACTCTTTCAAGAAAACTATTGTAAGGATCTTCATCTCTTCATCTCTTTCTTTCCATAGAAACAATATTTTAAGGGTTTTAGAACAAAATACCCTAAAGAATTATCCTTTCTAAATGTAGTTCCTTCACCTTGAGGAATTTTGTTTAGATGCAAATTCTTCAATTCATTTAAAGTGTTCAAATATGTCAAAGTATAATATCTCTAGTTTAATCTAATGAAACTTTCTTGGAGATATTTTTCTTTATCAATAAATATTATTTCTTCCTCTATCATTTTTATATGGTACTAGTGGCTTGTATTGATGACTTATTTTTCTCCGTTCTCCAAAAAGAATTATCAACAAACAAATTTATCTTGCAAGTTGACAAGATCACAACTATTATACCAATATAATAACCCAAAAAGAAATATCTTAAAAGTATTTTAAAATACTAAAACATATGATAGATTTGATATGATTTTTTCAAAATATCTTCGAATAATTTTAAAATATATAGTGAAATATCCACAAAAATTTGACAATTTATTAGTCAATCTTGCACCCAGTTTCAAGAAACTTCACATAATTCTTTTTCTCGGTTTTCAACCATTAACTTAATTTTTTTTTATAGAAATACGAGTTACAACAAGAATTGCAATGGCAACAACAAAAATACTATGACAACAATAATAACAACAATTTCTATAAACACACTTATAAACCCTCACTTAAAAAATTGCATAAAGCATACTATATCTTCAATACTATACCCCAAACTAAAATAAATTATTTTTAATTCTTAGAGCTGATTTGAAACCAAGAAAAAAAACACAAAACTATTATACAACATAGAAAAATACCACACCACACCACACCAAAATATCAACTAACTTTTAAATAAACCTTACTTGCAACCTACAAAATACACAACACACAAGCACTAGAACTTATTGCAAATCATTATACTTCAATGCAACTCTTGAGTGAAATTTCCTCTAAGATACCAATGTGTTTTCATTTGGAGACTCTAGTCTTCATTGAGTTTTTATCCAGGATGGAATTTGTAATAGCCACCTCATATAAAGAAATTTTGTTAAATAAGTTGAATGGTGAAACCCAAACAAAAATAAAGTTTTTCTTTTACCAATCTTAGCCCCTACACTCACCTAATTGACAACTTGTCATAACTCTATCATAATAGTTATATAATTTTCTATTTTGGTGTTTGATCATATTATGAGCCTCTACAAAATTACAACACTTCATTTCGAGAAAAAAAATTGTTAAATTTTAACCTTCAAAATTCTCAAAAATAATTTAACATTTAGGGACGTAATAGATACTAAAAATGTTATTTCTCCATTCATTTTTTTTAGCTTAAAAAACATTGGAATTAGGCTATTAAATTTATTTTGTTAGATAAATTTTTGGTTAGGGCCAACACCCATTATATTGATATCAAAAGTTTCAATTACATCATTCATCTGATGACCCCTTCTCTACCAGTAACAAAGGTCGAGCATAGTATGGAAAGTGCAGACAAAACCCTACCTATCCATATGGAAAAATGGGACAACCCCCCAAAATGGTGCTCTCAAACATTACAAACCTTATCATATACATCAAATGACACCAGTAAACAAAATGGTGGCCAACTTTTAGTATTTAATAGATTATCTATTAACAAACTTGCTTATAATTTCTTAGCAAAAACATTTGAGAAGAAAAGCTAGAAAATTTTGGCATTCTTTTTCACCAAGTAGTCATCCCCATAGTCCATGTGAGCACACACCTCTGCCTCCCAATAATCATTTTTATTCTCGCCTTCTATATTTGACTCCTCTGTGATGATCGTGGCCCCACTTGTGGCATTATCCTCCTCCCCCAAGTCCCACTCAAACCATTCGTTCCAAAGACAACTTTTGATCCATCCCTCACCTTCATTTAGCTTCACCCCCAACCATTTGTTTAGGAAGTCTATACTCCTTGCCATTGTTGGTTTCTTCTCTTCAAACATTCTAGCTTTGCAGACATTACCACAAACAATCTTGGGACGATTTGCCCCTGTCTTTGAGCAACATAGTAGTCTTTGGGGAGAAAAAAACATTTCTTAGAGTCTAGATTTGCAAGAATGTCCTCAATTTCTCCCAAGATAGAGACTTAAAAAAAAATTCTTGCAGAGGGTCTTCACAACCACTTTTGGCTCCCCCATGTCTAGCAAGACTACTAAAAACATGGCAAAGATCCATATTGACCCTATACCTATGGCATGACCCCATAAATTCTTCCCCTAAGATGACCCGAGTGACATGGATAACTAGATAATGAGAGGGATTAAGGATGGCTTTGAGGTGTTTCTCAATCACCTCATTGAGAAAAGACATCTGACACTTCCTCAATAACAATCTAATGGCCCAATTTCCATACTTAAACCAAACTAAAACCAATTAACAAATCTAAATTGATGATTCATCCTAGGCCGCCTTGATGCTTAAATATGAAACCACAACTTGTCTCTTTCCCCAAAGAAGGCAATCCGTATGTTTTCTTATGATGAGAGCCACATCACATCCCATCCTTCGAATCTAGCTCATGTTCGAGTTATAAATACTTGGCATGCTTCCAATAGGCCCGTATTTCTTTTCCATCACTTCAAATCCATCGTAGGTTAACATTTGTCCTTCTACTTTCAATATCTCATTTGCATAACAACAACATCCATCCTTGAATAAGCTTGCAATTTCTCTAGTTAATGTCCCATAATTACCCTCATTGAAAATTGGATCTCCATGCATTTTGCATATGATGCAAGTAGGTGGCGATTAAAACTCTATCATCATGCATGATAGAAGCGACACTCCCCATCAATCCTCACTCCCACTATCTACAACCAATTGGCCACCTTGTCCACCACATCATTTCCCTCTTGATACACGTGGCTAATTTTGAATTCTATGAACCTCCCCAATAATTCTTCTATGGGGTGAAACCATTTATTCAATATCCAGTTAGGGTTATAGTTGAGTTGAATGGTGTTTATTGTTATCAAGGAATCATCCTCGAGTTGAATCCATTCTGCACCAATCTCTAGTCCCAAATATAGGCCTATCAGTGTCACCCTAAATTCGATTGTTGGTTTCCACCCTGAGATTCACTGATCTTTTTGCAAGGAAATTTCCTTTCTCATCCCAAGCCACACATCTTTCCCCACTTGGCCCTAGGTTTCCCTTAGAGACCCTATCAAAATTTATCTTTGTCCATCCCATGTTAGGGGCATTCCATCAAATTGTATTCCTATGATTGGTGGGGAGATCAAGCTTCCTAGTCCCATTAATGGGAGGAAATTTAAGTATGGAGAATACTCCAAGCGTTTCCTCATCCCAATTGGTGAAAATATTCTTCTTTAGTGATTTCCCTTAGGTAGCATTATTGGCTAGTTCTATAATTTAATCCTCGATTTTGTTGCATAACTTATCTCTTGCCATTTATTTGTCCTAAAAAATCCTTCATTTTTGCTCTTTCCTTACCTCCCATATGACCATTGATGGAATGCTAGTCCATAAGCTATAAAATAGGGCTTCCTATGGTGTTTCAACCAAATGTTGAACCACTCCTCATTGTCTAATGGGATGGGAGATTGAAAGTTTAGTTAGGACATGAGAAACTTCCAACATTATTTCATGTATGGGTAGTTCAATAGTATATGGTTAGTGGTTTCATTCTCATTTTTGTAGAGGACACAACACTCAGGGTCATGAATACGTAGTCTCCTTAATCGGTCTTCCATAAGAATTATCTTCTCTATGGCCATCCAGGAAAAAACTCTAGCCTTCAGGAGGCAATTCTTATTCCACAATAATTTGTTTGGCAAATTCTATTTATTGATGTCACCTACTTCATTTTATAACCTAATTTGGCCTTATATGTCCTTGTATTAGATCCACACCACCTAATAATGACTTCCTCATTTAAGGGGATGAAAATTTTGTTTACCAAAATAGCCTTAAGGGCTTCTTTCTAATCATTGGGTGTATTTAATGTTTGAAGGAATGTCATTTCCATTGGACCATTCCATTTTGCATAACCACAATGCCATAGTCTCTTGCCTTCTTTCCCCATACATGTTCTATCTCATTTTTTATATCTTCTATAATAGGGTGACTTGCAATTGCTTTCATTCCTCCCCATGAGTCTATCTAGAAAGAGGGCTCTTGGCCATTTCTAGTTTCCCATGTGACATGTTTTGAAATTATGTCTCTACATTCCATATTATAGTTCCATATATAGCAATCCTCTAGTGGGATCCCTTGTGGTCAGGATACGAGTAGGGATGTCTAAATATAGATACTTCCTTCTTAGGACCTTAACCCATTTATGGTCCCTATTTGTATATAGGTTCCATACCAATTTAGCTCCCATAGCTAGGTTTCATGACAAACAACTATTTGATGCCTATTCCTTCGACCTCTATGGAGGAGCAAATCTTGTCCCAGGATATCAATGTAAACTTTTGTTGATCTCATGTTCCACTCTAGAAAAATCTTCTCATGATCTGGTTTAGCACATCCTGATCAATGAAATTAGGCTATTAATTTCTTGGATTGAATTAATTTGAAAAGGGAAATGACATGCTTATATTGATTCATTTTGAGTGTGTAGAGGATGATTGAGAGAAGAAGCCAATAACAGATCAGTGCCTTTATTGGACAATAGAGTCTCTAAATTCATACAAAACATGGAATAATTGAAACAAATGTAATAACTTAAATACATTATCACAAAAGACTAGGCTTTAAAAAATAAACAACCAAGCTAGTATTTACACATACATTAAAAAAACATACATAGTTGCAAAATATTAAATGAGTCTACTTACCAATCAATGAAACCTTACATTTTCTTTATTATTTTTAGATCACAACTTACAAAATATTTTTCAGGATTTTATAGTCATTTAGATAGCTAACTAATTAGAGACACCTCCAAAAATACACACCAAACATAGAGATACATTCAATTAAGGTCAAATATGCCTTTAATCACTCAATCCACAAAGGAACTTACAAATGTTACTCATATTTGGGATAAGCCAAGATCATTATAATAACAAAATACAATACCCATGCCTAGGAACTATGAATCCTCAAGTTCTATTGTCTATTTTTTTTCTCTCTACTATCACTCTTATCTAGTCCAATGTGATCCTCTCCTAGAAAATGAAACTTGATCTAAATATATATCTCCATAGGTCACCCAAAAATAGAAACATGTAGACTTGATTGAAGGCCCTAGAAGTTTGCAGCTATAGGTGGTGATATCCTTATTATCAGGGTTCATCATTTTTAGTACCTAAAATTAGATCCAGTAATTCTCTTGAATGTACCTTTGAAGTATGGGCACCCATCATGCTCACGTAGGCATCACTTCTTGCCATTAATGGTGCTCAAGAAAAGAGGGAGAGTTGGTGAATGAATAATTATTGATAAGTGGGTAAGTAAATACACCCAACACCACTAATTTTGTATCTCAAAACCCTCCAAAATGTTTTCAAAATGATATTGGTGGCATTTCCTTTATTTTTAATGAATAAATACAACCCCATTGACATCTTTCCATCCACATAAAAAATTCGATGAACACCACATTCCCCTCTTCAAAAATTGTCATTGAGTTTCCTTTATATATCATCACTTGGGGGAGGTTTTGAAACCATCCCAAACACCCAACACTTAAAACATACCCTTTTTTCTGTAGGTGAACCATGATGAAAACATATCCACTTTCAAGAACCTAGAGTGGTTCCCAAACCACCACAAATCTCTACCAAGGCAACAAAGACACAACCCTTCACTCTTCCACCCCACAAGTTTTAAAAGATTTTTTGGGTGCTAATTAAAGTTTCAAAACCTTTGAGCTACATTGATGCCCCACTTGAAATAAACCTTTCCTCAAAAGTTATAAAAACATAGTAGAGATTTGACAAGGTTGTAAAAAACTTTGTTTGCTCTAGATACTATTTTCAAAATGCATTTTCCTTGCCAACACAAGAAAAACATATTTAACAGTTGAAATGAAAAAAGGATAGGAAACCTATGTTGGGCCTCAAGAAGGTTGTTAAACCTTTTTGGCTTCCAGTAGAATTTTTGAAACCTATTTGAAGCACCAACAATTTACACTATTTTTTTTAAAGTTAGAAAACCAATGTTGGGTGCAAACAAGGTTGTGAAAACCTTTCCAGCTCTTGATAGAGGTTTTAAGCCAATAAAAGTACTTGAATATTTTTTTTGGCGCACAACACTTAGTCAATCTTTGATTTTACAAACTTTGGTGATTGACATGATGAAAAATGTGGGAGGCAATACTCGAGAAATAAGACACCTTAAAACATAGACCCATCTAAAGTTTATCTCAAATTAGTTATCAACAAATGGGTGAGCAAGGCCATATCTACAAACTTATAAAGTAGAATAAATCCAAATAGAAGCAAAAAAAAAAAAAAGCACATGTTAAAGTGGGGTTCCAATACAACTAAGGAATGAAGTATTAAATACCTAACCAACATTTAAGATTCCATGGTTTCCAGTATAACTAATGTGTCATCTATGCAATACAGATCCAAATATAACAAAATAATCAAGGAAGCTTAAATGTAATTACTAAATGAAATCATACCTTATTATTAGGTCCTAAATAAAGGTTGTTTCCTTAGTCTTTTCTTGCCCATGGTTTGAAGAGGGTGCAACATGATATCTACCAAGTGGATATAAGTCCCTATCCAAACCATCCAAGTGGATTATGTGGCCTACTAAGAGATGTCAATCATACTAGCCTATCATACACAAGATAGTACATATTAACCATTTACCCCAAGAAGTACCTTCTATTGTTAAACGAGGATAGAGATGTTTAGTTATGTATGAGAATGGATTTTCTATTGAAATGAATACTTCTATGCTTCAACTTATATTTCTACCATAAAATTTGGGAAAATGGAACTTTAGTATATTGAAATATTATATTTGCATAATCACAATTTAGAACCATTTGTAGGGCTTTGATGTGGAATATCATGACCTTGAATCTTCTATGCAACCTTGAACTTGGATATGCAACTTTGAATTGGGTATTTTTGGTCTTTAGAAATTTGTTCACCTTTGTGAACCTAGACTAGACATTGCTTAAAATCACTAGTAGAGCCTCCTATCAAGAGAGAAATGTGCATCTTTTCTTGATGGTAGTTAGACTCAATGTTTGACAAGTTTGAAGATGCACCAATAAAATGCAAATGCCTATGTATTTGTTTTTACGATTGTAGATATAAATGCAATACTCTCTATTATCAAAATGATATTTGAAGGATTATGCCATGAGATGACAAAGTGATGTATGCTCTAAATGGTCTAAATGACCTAACATTGTTCTTTTTTATACAACACCAAGTTAATATTTAAATTAAAAATTTTGTACATAAGTTTGTCAATATAATTTAGTTGAAATCATTTTGACTTGAATTAGATTTTGATCATACTTATAATTGTGACCTACAACTTATATATATATATTCAAATCTATATAAAAATTCATTCATTCATACTTAAATTAAAAACAAATACCAACTTTTACATATAAATATAACATTTAAAAATTAAACTTTTAAGCTAAAAATAAAAAAACACATCTTAAAAACTAAGACTGCGTGTGACTGTGTTGTTATCTAACTGCTAGTTTAAAAGCTAGCGAAAGCAAATGCATTACATAAGGCCGCTTGCCTATTTTAACACAAACTAAGAAAATTATCATCCTATCGATGTTGCATTTTGAATTACTTGACACGGCGGCTGCGTTTTTGCTAAAAGAATTCTATCAAATTGTTTTTGTTTTGGCTGGAAACACCTGAATTGGGTTCGGAATAATTGATTTGGGTGCCTTCGTTTTCAGATCGTATTCTTCCTTTTGATATACAAATTCAGTGTTTTGATCCATTGATCGCTGCTCGTCATATTCCTATACCCTTCAATTTAACTTATTGTGTTTTCAGTTTGCTTCTTTTAAGATCAAGAGCCTCTGACCCAGTTCCGCGTTGCTGCAATTCTATTCATTCCACTATATTTTAAGCCCATCTAAGGCACCCCTCTCTGGAGGATTCTTTTGTCTTGTTGCAGAGGCGATGGAGAAGTCATATGATAGTTTCTGGAAATGGGGCAATGCTCGAAAGAAGATGGCATACACGAAAGACATTTGTCTTGAAGGTGGCTCTTGCTCAATGCCTCATAAAGCAAGCTCTGTTGCAAATGGTTTCTCTTTCAAAATTGACAAGGAAAAATGCCCGTTGAACATTAGGCAATGCATGGATGCTGTTTTTGGCCCCGGATCTCATATGATTTCTGAAGTCAATGCATCGAAATTTGGAGGTCCTTGCAAAGATTTGGGCACGCCAGTTGGAAGTTCAAGTATGGAAGTTAATCTCTCCAATTCCAAGTACAAGAACATCAAGGTCAATTGCGAAAGCTCCCCTACCTCAGTAATTCGAGCTCTGAATGCTTCCTCCTCATTGCAAATTAGTTCTACTGATTCAGATACCATTTCCTGCCACCCACATGGTGATTTGAATCCCCAGTCCTTCCCCTGTTCAGATGAAAAGTTGCTTCAGGATGGAAATTTGAATGACGAGGAGGAGCCGTCAGAGTTAAGGGTGAGGAAGATGGACCAAAAAGCAGGTTCTGGCAAGGGAATCCGTAATAGCTATGTGTGCTGCGAAAGAGAAAGCTCAATGGAGGACCCCATGTATTGTTCGATTTCTGAGGAAGCAGACGAGGACATGCAATTACAGCAATGGCGCATCAAGGAAGGAACGAGGAATTCGAAACCTATGGGTGGTTCAGTTACCATTTCAAATGACATGGATTCGTCTTTCAAGAAACGCAAAAGCTGCCACAGCTTGATTACCAATGACTCTTTGAAAATTCAGAAAGAAAATGCTGAATCATTTGCTGCACTAAATATGTTGGCGGATGTAGCCGTTTGGGTTCTTGAAAATGGTTACAAAGAAGATGATAAGGCTATGGCTTCACCGGGGCAGTGGCAAATCTTTCATCCCTCTGCAGTATCCTCCTCGCATAAGATTGTAATAAAAAGGGCGAAAAATGATTCCAAATCTCTCCCTCCTGAGCTCCCTGCCCATGCACAAAAGCTTTTGCCTTCCCTTTCTGAGCATCTCTTAGCAAGCAAATTGGGTAGCCCTAGATACAACTTGAAGTGTCAAGATAGTGAAGTTAAAGAGCACGGGCTTGCTGATAAGGATAAAGTAGATAACCTGAATGTTCGCAGCTCAAAGAGAAATAGATCCCAGTATCTGAGCTCTAAGTATGCTGATTCTGTTCTAGAGCCGTTGAAGAGAGGTACTAAAAGATAATTTTGACCTTAACTTACATGGACTTCTGAAGGGCAAGGGTTGAAATTTCAAAAATATCAAGCTCCGACCTGCTACTCATCGAAAATTGTCCATTGAGTTTCGAAATCGCTGATGGATATAGACGCTAGAGGTGGCGTCTCTGTTCACTCTCCATAACTGAGACATAGCCAGTGATACGTCTCTCCCTCTGTTGGAGATTGTACATTTTGAAATGTTTAAATGGTCACTGCTCTACATGTTTCTGCTATCAATTGAAAGCCTTTGTGCTTCTACCCATTTCTGTAAATTATTTTGCTTGATGCTAATTGAGAGTGATTTGATGCAACGTCATTTATGCCTTTAATGCAAATGGTAGGATGAATGTTGGTATTTGTTTTTGCCGGTTATTTTCTGATTTAGTTGAGCTTCGCTAGTTATTTTTCTGATCTGGTTGAGCTTTAAAGAAACTAATAAATTGAGTTAATCAGGGAACCTTGATTTATTTTTTCATTTCCTTTTTCTAGATGTGTAATTTTTAGTGTCTGTTAAACCTTCCTTAGCAAAAATCGAAGCCTGTTTCTACGTAGAAACATGAGCGTAGGTCATTGATGACTAGGATCGTGCATCCTTCCTTTTCAGTTAAGAAATTAGGAATAGCGTATTTATCATTTCTGTGGTGGCATTCTAATTGGTAAAGCTTTAGCACATGGTGCATGATATAATTAGGCAGCTCATGCTGCAGGGCAAGAATGTGAAGTGAAATTTCACAGACAGTTCATAATTTTAATCCATAAATGCTATTAAATTTTCGAAAGCTATTTTTCTCCGCTTATGGTGTAGCCAAGTGCTTTTTCCATTTAACTTGTTCCTCTTCTTCATCTGCAGTCTTTATCCAGATAAATCTGCAGTGTTTATACACCAACCTTTTGATATCCATATAAATCTGTAACATTGAAAATGGGAGACACTTCAACTCTTTCTGGTAGCTTAACCTGGTACGTTTTTTTATCTCAAATTTTCTCAAAACTTTGCAGGAACCAATACTTTGATGTTATATTACCTTCAGGAAAGCCTTTGTTATGAATTCCATCATAGAACACCACAAGGTCTTGATACTTATGGAACTATCAACATCTTATTTGTATCTGTTTTTACTATATTTAATTTGCTTTAATACTTTCACAAGCAACTATCATCTTCTTCAGAAAACTCTCTTGCACCATCTTTGATTCTTCAACACACAATTTTACTGTCTGAAAAACCTTTGAGACTCAATCTAGAGACTACGTGAAATGATGTAAACTTGTAATTCAATCCACTGTATTATTTGGAAGTAGATTCCTCCTAAGTTAACACAATGATCCTCATTTTTGTCCTCTTTCTTGTAATGCAGGAGATTGACATCATCTGGCAGGGGTAAATCACAGGATTTTAGGGATCTGTAGTCCTCTCCTTCATCTGCAGTCTTTATGCTTACCCTTTGCGATATCCATATAAATCTGTTGTTTTATATTTCACTTTGTTATATTACTCTCAGGAATGCCTTTGTTATATAGAATACCACAAGGCCTTGGTACCTCTGGAACTTTCAACATCTTATTTGTACTGTTATTGCTTTGTTCAATTTGCATTAGTACTTTTACATGCAATTGTCATCTTGTTCAAAAAACTCCTTTGCACCATCTTTGATTCTTCAATGCACAGGTTTAGTAAGCCTGAAAAGCCTTTGAGACTCAATCCAGAGATCACATGAAATAATATGAACTTTTACCTTAATCTACTTGAGTTATTTGGAAGCAAATTCTTTCTAAGGTAACACAAGACTCCTTATTTTTGTCCTCTTTCCTGTAATGTGGGAGATTGACATCATCTGGCAACGGTAGATTGCAGTGCAGAATATTAGGAATCTGTAGTGGCTTGACCACATAGTTGCTTAAAAAATCATTCAATTTCCTTGGGAGTGGATGTTAGAATTTAGTTCTAGGTATGGGATAGTTACATGTTCAAAGGAATAGTATAGGACTTTATTGAAGAGTTAGTTACAGTTAAATGTTCTGAAATTGGTAAGAGGGCTTTATGTTTAGATTTAAAAATAAATAAAAGCAGTGCTATTCACGGTATATTGTAAATCTGGGCACCCCTTAATTGTAATGTGAAAATGAAACTCAGCAGACGAGAAGAATATAGCAGAAAAAAATCATGCAGTGTAGATAATAATCCTTAAACCAATGGGAAAACACAGAAGATCTTATGTATATCAGAAAGATTATTTACATAGGTTTGAACTCTTCCTTAAATCTAATCAAATGCAGTCCTATACACAGCCAAAAGCGACAGCAAGGAAAAACTTCTCTTTTCTCATGCTTTCATTCCTTGGTGATGGATCATAGAGTTTGATCTGAAACGTTGGACACAAAAATATCTACACAGTTTGAATCCAGAAAAATCAATAGTTAGAAGGAAAAACTTATTATTTAACCCTCTAAGATCTAAAACAGCTAGTAGATGGCACTTGTTTCCCTTTTCCCTAAAAAATTGGGCAGTTACAAACAACTTCTACTATTAGAAAATCATTCCCTCCTCGATTTCTCAACCAAATTAATGCTGTAGTTTAGCTCTTGATTCAGTGGTGCATCATCCACCCCTTGTTTTTTAAATTCTGAACCTCCTGATTCGGAGCTGGTTTTATCCAAAATCCATCTCCATGAAAGCCAAAATGCCAATAATACAGAGCATCCAAGGATGCTGGGAGTAGAGAATTCATGGGACAGCCCTAGCTGTTATTGAGAAGGGAGCTGTGGTTGTGGCTATGGATATAGAGGTGGAGTTGTTACATGATGTGACAAAGAATTTAACCAAGTTGGAAGAAGAAGACAAAGGAAGAGTCAAAAGCAAGCAAAATAAGTTGCAAACAAAGAAGTTTGAGTTGGAGGAATTAAAGTGGATGGAGCAGTATGAGGCAAGCAATAATGGGAAAGCAAAGGCATTCAAGGGTTCCGAGAAGGTGAAAAAAGTGCTGGGAATAAATACTCACCTTGTGAATAAGAGCTTTTTTCAGAGAGGAAAGACAGTCTAGCGATTGGCCAAGGGGTAGTATTGTTAGAACAGTGAAAGATTGAGGAGTTGGCAGAACTCATTGTGGATAGAAGGCCCTTAAATGTGCTCTGCAAAGAGTTTGAGAGAAAGGAAAGAGATGAATGGGATGTAGATAAAGAGGATGAATGGTGTGAAGACGTTGAGCCGTGTTAACTTAAAAAAGGGGAAAATCGAATACCATGGAAAAAAAAAGATATTTAGAAGACTGTGGTCTGCAATGAAGGAGGATGCATCACTAGTGGCTGCCCAAGATAGTTCAGCTGTGGAAGCAGTCCACATTAGAGATCAGGCAGTGCAAAGAAGGACAATGATGAAACTTCTTTGATAAGCAAAAGAGAGAATGAAAAAGGTTACGAGGAGCCCAAGCTTGGTGAAAATCAAGTTAGTAATGGTGGAGAAGAGGTCCTCATAGAAGAGTATGACATTATGAAGAATGAATGAGAAGAGCACAATATTATGAATATGCCAAAAGCTGATATGGCAGAAAAGTAGAAGAAGAGGAAAATCAACCATTGATATTTTTTTAGTGGCCCATAGGGATGCATTCCCCCCCTCCGAACTCCCCCATTTTTGGGATGGGGACGTCTTCAGAATTTGGGGACGGGTTGGGGATGTCTCCCCTTCATAACCCCCTTTGTCACTGGTTCACCGGAAACACCCCAGAGATGTTGAGACATCCTAAGGACACCCAGTTGTCCCTTGGACGATCTGAGGACATCCTAGAGTTTCTTGGCTTGTGGCATCCGAAAAAGTTTTTTTTTTCTTTCTCAATTCTTGTGCCTAGGGGTGAGCCCTAATGGCAAGTGGGCCCCCTCCATCCCCTCTAAGCTTTACAAAACACTCCCAAATCCTCATTTTTTCCTCACATTTGGTTTTCCAAGTTTTCCAACAGCTAGGTGAAGAGGAGAGAAACGAGTGAGTGAAGAAGTGAGATTAAGGTGTTGCAAGTGCAAGAGGGGTGAGGAGGAGCAAGAAAAAGATGAGGATTCTACATCAACTTGGAGGGATTTTTCAAGCACAAGGTAGGTTTCTATGATTGAAAGATCTCTAAATGGAATCTTTGCTGCCCTGGATAAGTTTTAATTAATAAACTATCTTTCAGAGCCTTTTGGTGTTCTTAGAGACTAGACAGAAGATGCAGAAAGTGTTGTTTATTTTTTGGTGATGGGGATTGCAACCATTAACCAATAATGACATAGAATTCAACTCAAAATAAGATATCAGCTTCTGATTTTATTTATGACAGCAGATTACATTCAACTAGGAGTGAAGATACATTCACCAAAACAATTAGAAACATACCACGGATCCAGCGCTGGGGTTTGTTGCTGATTTGCTATCCAGAAATCGATACAGGCATGAGTTGAAGGTACAAGGGCAGTCCAGATGTACCAATACACTTATACTACCTCCAAATGAATTACCAATAACAAATTGGGCCAAAAACCCAATTACCAGCTGGAAATCCAAATTCTGCCAGGCAAAATTATACAATTTTAGCCTTCAATTCTCACTGTTTTGCTCACCCTGATCTCAATTCAAGCCTGATGACTGTGATTTCTTCTACACAGTCCTTGCTGATCCTAACAATGAAGTTAAGAACAAGAAATGGAGTTAAAACCCTCCATTTTATTTATTATCACTCCACAGTCATCTGTAATGGTACGGCCCCCTTGGGAAACAGTACAGCTGCCAAAAGAAATAATTAATGCACTGAAATTGAATGTATTGTTGCTCAGATCTGATGTAATGACCTTGCTGCTAATGATTACTGAGTTTGCTTGTTGAAATGACCCTCAATATGCTTGAAACAAGCTTCTGATGTGTTCCACGTGCCTCCTGTAGAAAGGATTCCGTCCTCCTAAAGACCAAATCTGAGTTTTCCGTCTCAAACCTGCTTGCTGTTGTAAATTGCAGACCTACAACTTCCAAGTTTTTCACAAAATAATATATCATGAATCAAGAATACCTCTAAGGCTGAATACATGCATTCCTTACATTCCATGTGGGATGTACCTGCTGCAAATGGCGGCCCTAAGGCTGCAAGGTTCACGCCCAAGTTGAAGAATCAATCTGCCATGCTGAAACCCTTACTCTGCAACTTGAATCCACAATGAAGAATGGCGTACTCAATCTCTGTCAACTATGCACTCTGCTTGAAGAATCCAATGCCAAAAACTGCTGAGGGCTACATCCTAGCTAGTCCAGATCTTGGGGTTTGTGTCCCAGATGAAGAATCACTCACTCAGAGAAAATTCACAAAATAAGTTTGATTGTGTAAAAAGATAATGAACAATTAGGTCTTCATCTCCTTATATCTCCTTTCCTTTCCAAGCCAAACCCTAAAAGGGAGTAAAGTTGGCGCATTATGAAAAGAGTGTTATTTCCTAATTGTGGCGTCAACTATAGGAAAATAACACTAAATTGCAAATAAATAGCGTCAGGCATCCAAAAAGACTTCGGAAGGTGAGAATCATGTAGCAAAGTTCAAGACCTTTCCAACGAGCTATAACACATAGGCATATCAACCCAGATGAAGCAAAAACCCCTTATTACTCCGAAATGACTAAATAGATAGCCTTATTTTAATTTATTTAATCGCTAACTTAGGAAATATTTAAATATATTAAAATATCTCCAGATATCCAATAACAGCCCAAAATAACCAAACAATCATGAATATAACTTTGTCACCTATCTGTGATCGATGCCGAAAAAGCTGAGCTAACTGGCAGTCCCATCCCTAAAATCTAGGGATGTTCCTAGAAACTAGGAACACACCCAATCTTCCTGAAACTGAAACCATAGTATGGTCCTGTGGAACCTCAAATATGGAACCGCCACAACCTCCTAAAAGGTAGGGAATCTCCCTAAAAAGTAGGAACCTCTCTTCAAACACCTGTAACTGCTCAAAAGGATCCTGCTCTGGTCCTTGGTCCCTGTTGTGACCATTTCACACATCACCCCATTGCAAATGGGGACCCTTTCTTTTTGCTTTCTAGGGTTTGTTTTTAGGTCTTTTAGGGTTTTGTCTGTTAGCCTTTAGCTTTTGAGTGTCGCCGAGGGGATCACCTGGATAACAGGTTCTGCTTGAGTGAGGTCAAGTTGATAAATGATGAAGTCTGGAATGTTCTGATCCTGAAATTTGGCTAAGTCTGGAATGTTCTGATCCTAAAATTTGGCTAAGTCTAGAATGTCCTAATCCTGAAATTTGGCTAAGTCTGAAAGTCCTGATCCTGAAATTTGGCTAAGTCTGGAATGTCCTGATCTTGAAATTTGACTAAGTCTGGAAACTGAAAATCCTCCAAAAACTAGATTTTGCAATATAACTCCTGGAGGTCTGAAACCACTCTCAAACATCCTGAAAGTATATATGGAATATAACTTAAAGTATAAGAACTTATACTTAAATGTCATATTCCATAAAATTATCTTGACAGAGAGTTCAAAAAGTCAAATTTCGCTCTTGACCCTTCGTGAGGGTCCAAAGCGAATTTCGCTCTTGGCCCTCTCAGGAGGTCCAAAGCGAATTTCGCTCTTGACCCTTCCAGAGGGTCCAAGGCGAAAATCAATCTAGGACTCATTTCTTGCCTTATTTGACCAAATTTTGACTTGCAAGGCATTTTGAAGGGAAAGTTGGAAATGTTTGAAAACCTTGAAAAAATGATGGATTTTGGCCAAGATTAGGGTCTAGAGTGAAATTCATTTTAAACTTCATTTGCCACCTTGTTTGAGCTTGAAACCTTGTTCCTGACCTTGAAAACGATCTTACCTTGCCCTGTGAAGTGATTTGAAACTTGAAGATTGAGCAGTTTAGCCTAGATTGTGAATTTCGCTCCTGACCCTTGCTGAGGGTCCAGAGCGAAAATCTTATTTGAGCCTATTTGTCACTAATTTTGGCTAAATTTTTATGTGCAGGGTCTCCTGGAAGAAAGGTTGAACATCATTCAAAGGTTTGGACGCTTGAAAAATGGGGAATTTTGGGCAACAAAGGTAAATTCGCTCCTGACCCTTGCTGAGGGCCGAGGGCGAAATTTTGAATTTCTCTCATCTTGCAACGAAAAAGGTCAAGTTTTGGACATAGATGAAACAAGGACATCTCCCTTTACCCACCTGAGCAAGTGTCAATTGGAAAAAGTGAAGGATTTTGTTGAAAATGCAAACTTCGCTCCTGACCCTCGCTGAGGGTCCAGGGCGAAAATCTTGTGAGAGATGTTTTTTTGCTTAGTCTTGGTTGAATTGGAATGTCAAAGAGGTTTCAAGGTAAAATGTGAAACATTTTGAGTCTAGATTGCAAATTTTGCTCTTGACCCTTGCTGAAGGTCCAGGGTGAAAATCCTAAAACCTATCTTTTCCTCCAAAATTTGAGCAAGGCCAAGCTTAGACATGGGTGTGAAATGACATTTGAATTGCCTTGAAGTTGGGTTGGATGGTTAAAAATGCAAATTTTGATGCCCAAAGGCAAATTCGCTCCTGACCCTTGCTGAGGGTCCAGAGCGAAATATTCAAATCCTCCTATTTTCCTTGCATTTCAAGATTGGATTTTGGTTTTTATGACTTGGATGGGAGAAGGACGTGATGTGTTATGCCTTAGAGGTGATTTGAAGTCAAAAGAATGAAGGAATATGCTTGAAATTCAAAAGTCGCTCTTGACCCTTGCTGAAGGCCCAGGGCGAAAATCACAAAAACTACCTATTTCTTTGAGGATTTTGCTAAGGCAAGGTTATGCTAAGGTAGAAAAGGCCTTCAAAAACATGATGAATAATGATTTGCCTCTAAAACTTGATGATTCTAAGCCAGGGAACAAAAATCGCTCCTGACCCTTGCTGAGGGTCCAGGGCGAAAATTTGAAAAACTCTTATTCTACCTTGCAGAAACAAAGCAAATTTGGATGAGATGAATGAAAGGGATCATTGCCTAACCTTGTGAGGTAAATTGGGGTTAAAATGATGGAGGAGTAAGCACAAATTTGAAAAATCGCTCCTGACCCTTGCTGAGGGTCCAGGGCGAAAAAACCCTAAATGCACCTTCCCTCCAAAATTCAAGTGAAATCAAACTCAAACTCCAGTAAAAGATGCCATTTGGAGTGCCTTGGTGATATTTTGGATTTGCAAAAATAGGATATTCAAGGCCTAATTTGGAAAATCGCTCCTGACCCTTGCTGAGGGTCCAGGGCGAAATTATTGTCAATCTTCATTGAGGCCTTAATCAAACATTGATATTCCTCGAAATTGCTAACTTCGAAGCATTTGAAAAGATTAAATCAAATTCGCATTAAATTAAAGGCATTGGCGATTTAATAAATTAATTTTTAGGCCTTGAAATAAATAAAAAATTCCCCTTGGAGGCATTGAAATTAATTTTGAAAATGAAAAAATTAAGTGGGGCGCTCAATATTTGTTATTTGCCTTTATTTGTCAAGTCGGCCTTCTTCTTAGTGGTTTTTATTTTATTTTAAGGCTTATTTGCTAGGTCGGCCTCATGGTTGATTAGGGTGAGCGCTCTATATAATGGGGGAGTATTGCTTCAAGTTTCAAATCATTCATTCATCCTTCTAAGTGCGAAATTGAGGAGCAAATTGGAGAGGCGAATTTCTTGCTAGATTGGAGGATAATTTCCAGATTTTGGAAGGTATTTGAAGGCGAATTTCCAGATTTTGAAGAAGCTAGTGGAAGGTGGAGCTCTTTTGAAGACTAATGGAGGTGTAATTCATCCAAGGGAAGACTATAATCTAAACCTTGTTTGGCAAAATCCGGTCTTCTTTCATCATTTTTGAAGGTCTTAGGGTTAAGTACTCAAGAGAAGGTATGGAAATCATTTTGATATTCTTCGTCAAGGCTTGTTTTAATTTCATAGCATTTTTTTGAAAAAAAAAAGTCTAAGACTTGAAAGTTTGATTTTGTTGATTAATTAATTAGGAAATGAAGAAATCTAGAATTATCATGAAATTTCCTAATCAATATCTTCAATCTTCCCTTTGGAGAGTCTTAATTTCTACACTTTAAGATATAATGCTTAAAGACTAATTTTGGAATTTTTGTGTAGGCATCAAATGGCGACTCCCAAGCCCGAAGGATCTACAAGTCGGCAGTCTCTCATCAAAGAAGATCCGGTCCAGGACAAGGATGACCTCCTCCAGTCCAGCATCGACAAGGATGGCCTTCTTCGGTAAAGCATCATCAGGAATAACCCCCTCCAATCCAGCATTCCAAGGCGAGGTACATCATCATCCTGCACATCTAAGACAAAAGAAGTTAGAGCAAGGGTTCGTTGAAGAAGCAGATAGTTTCAGAAGAGTTAATTAAAGCTAGCTTCTCAACAACATCAAATTGGCATCAACCAAGTGTTAGACGAGGTGGCATCCCAGTCATCACTTCTCTAGTCAGGTGTGGTCCACCTCAGCATGTCCAGATTCAATGTACCTAACTCATTAAAGGTGGCACAAACTTCGATGTACCTACCCCAACTATCCATTGGTCGAATTTTCCAGAGAAGACATGTGTCCAATTAATACAATTATTTCATTGGTCAGAATTGAGTTTGTTGTAACAAACCCTAATTAGGGTTTTCATTGTAGAATCTTGGCCATTGATCTCAAATTGATCTTAGTCATTGAATTGTATTAAGGGCACTATATAAGCCCCGACTCTTCATTTGTAAAGGCTAATAGTGAGTGAATAGAAAATAGGGAGTAGTTAGAAGAGGAATAGTTAGCTAATAGTGGATAGTCAGTTGATAGAATAGCAATTAGAGTAGAATAGGAGGACAAGGCAAGAAATTGTTGCCATTGATTGTAAATAAACTCCATTTTCATTGAAGTAATGGTGAAGTGTGTCGTTTCTTGCAATATGCATGGTTTCTTGTTGAATCTTCAATTCTAGATGGTAGGTGATTAGATCGAATGAAGGAAATTGTTGAATGCACCTGTGTGGAATCCGTCTAATCCAAACCACTAGCCTCTTGCTGATGGTAAGTGCGCCTTGCGTGGTCAACTGGAATAAAATGAGCTTAATCTTAAGTCGTTACCCGTCTATTGTTTCATGCATTATCTTGAATGGTGATCAGTGATTGATGGTGTACGATTTGAACATATTGGAAGCACCCCTTAGAAGATTGCATTGAGCTGGTGTCGAATTGTTCAAGCCTGATGGTGAGACCCAGCCCAGTAGGAATCCACCTAGTCATTCATCCATCTTCTCGCATTCTAGGTAGTAGAGCAGACTTCCTGAACCTTGTATCTTTTGCCATTTGTTTGTCTTCCAGTTAGTAAATAGGACTTGTGATTCCAGCAAATCAGATGTTTATGTCATCAAGTGTAAGTCCCCTTGTGATTCCAGCAATATCACATCATACCACAGAGAGCTTATCCACACGTAGAGATCCTACAGCAAAGAACCTTGAATTCATCCCGATTGATCCTTTTCGCGATATCTTCAGCATTCGGAGACTTTATTCAAGAGAGGATAAGGTACCTTTAGGTATTTTATTCTGTGTTTGGATGTGTACAAAATACACATCAACAGTCCCCCGGGTGGTCATTCAGTCAACTGCCAGTTCTCCCTAAAAAATAGGAGACCTCGTCCGAAGGTCCGAAATGGCTCACAGAGCCCCTGCAAAGCTCCATGACCCTCAGAATGAGTCCCCTAACCATGTCGTTGACCTACGGGAACTCGAATGGTAGGTCAACCCCTGCTCATCTCATGTCACCTAGAAAAGGGGACATTACAATCTTCCCTTCCCGAAGATTGCTTGCCCTCAAGCAATCTGCACCTGCACGCTGAGAACCAATTCACTGGATCCCATATCAATCTGATAAACATTACTTCACCCAACCGCTGCGCTACTCTGATATAAACATTTGTATACCCAAAGTGAAACAACTCATCATGGATCCACTGAAGAAATACACCACACATGTCAATACCAGGATCCCAAATCTTTACACTGTCATATCCATCCATCATGTCAATACTCATTATACTTCTGCTGCAAATCTGGACATCACCTAACCAGCTGAGAGTTTCACTCCAATTGAAACCATAAATACCACCAATCTTCAATGTTGAAATGGACCCATCAATAAGACAATTTCCAACAAGCAAAGTGTGATGGAAACCTCTCCCAAACCTTTGATCAGCGGCTGCAACTTGCCCAATTTCTCCACAAGTTAGTATGTCTTCATTGGAGGATGCTAAATAAATATATTGTTTAGCCATGCACCAAATATAGTCTTTTACACGCTGATCTTCATAGCCCACTGTCACATCTAAGAAAACTGAGTCACCAATTAATAAGTACATCGCTGCCCTATCATATGAAAGAGGTGACAAGTCCACAAATGAATAGTAGATGTTTTTGTTCTGCAACATTGATAAACCTTCAGTGGCTGGTCCACTATGAATGCCACCTAACAACTCATCAACTTCACATCTAGTCTTTCCAACTTGAATGTTCTCAATGCAAGGTTTCAAATTTGACTTATTAGATAAAGGAGAATTGCTGATCAAACTCAGAAAATCAAACTGATTTTTATTTCCATTCAATATATCTTTGCTGTCCTTTTCTTCCCTTGGAAGAAATAAAGATCTAATGGATGATTCTCTTTGTATCCTTGCGTCATCTAACCGATTGTGACGCTCTTTGACTCTTTGGAGGTGGTGTCTTGCTTGGGCAGCAAGCGTTTTTGCTTGGGCAGCTCTATGTAACCAATCTTCGTTCAACTTTTGGCAATGTTTTATATCAGCTGCCCCAAAGTACACAAAATCAAACTTATGGTGAGTTGTATTATTTGCATCAGCATAACCCATGCTTGTACCATAAGCACCCGCAAATGTAGAATGCAAATCTTTATTCTCTTCATGACCAAAGGCTGTCATATCTTGAGGAAGAGAAGTTACGTCACTGCTGTTATGGACTTTAGAATTATGATCATACCGTGGTGACAAATCTTTGGATTCACTACACACCATTAAATTTCGACTTTCCTCATGGTCTTCCCAATTGAGTAGAGGAAGTAGTGTGACAAATGAATCCAAACTTACGCTGTCCATTTCAACCTCGTGTTCTTCATCAATTGCTGATTCAAAATCAGTCTTTGGGCAATCTGAAAACTCATCAAACCTCTCATGAATGTCCTGTGTATTGCTTGAAGTTACAAACTCTTCCTTCACATCTTCCACCAAAAATGATGGGACAGTGTTGTAACCAACCAAAGAGGCACCAATTGGATCTACATGTCTCTCAAAATCTTCAAATAGTTTCCTACCAATCTCACTGGTAAACATCATATCTGCTCCTCTTCCTTTGCTTCCCTTGCTTTGCTTCGGTAAACATCATATCTGCTCCTCTTCCTTTGCTTCCCTTGCTCTCAATTGACTCTTGTTTTGTTCTTGGTTGATGACGTGGACTTGAAAACATCAAGTCATCTTCAATTGGTACACCCATGAATTGTGTGAAGGAAAGGTGGTCACGTATCTTTGTAGGAAGAGAGCAATACTTATCATAGTTGTTCATAACTGTATCATTGAATGTCTTGGCAGGAGACCTTCTCCTTGTACTTGTTGAAGGAGTTGTACCCTTAGACTGTCTGGAACTCCTTGAAGGTGTTTGTTGAAATTCTTTCCTTGCTTGTTTATTTCTAAACAACCCTGTCATGATGTCCAATTTGATTTTCAACCAAACTAAACTCAAATTTGAATTAGAACTCTTGATCTTCACCCAACAGGCTGGCAAGATCAAAGCTCTGATACCACTGAAAGATCCCTAAATGGATTCTTTGCTGCCCTGGATAAGTTTTAATTAATAAACTATCTTTCAGAGCCTTTTGGTGTTCTTAGAGACTAGACAGAAGATGTAGAAAGTGTTGTTTATTTTTTGGTGATGGGGATTGCAACCATTAACCAATAATAACATAGAATTCAACTCAAAATAAGATATCAGCTTCTGATTTTATTTATGACAGCAGATTACATTCAACTAGGAGTGAAGATACATTCACCAAAACAATTAGAAACATACCACGGATCCAGTGCTCGGGTTTGTTGTTGATTTGCTATCTAGAAATGGATACAGGCATGAGTTGAAGGTACAAGGGCAGCCCAGATGTACCAATACACTTATACTACCTCCAAATGAATTACCAATAACAAATTGGGCCAAAAACCCAATTACCAGCTGGAAATCCAAATTCTGCCAGGCAAAATTATACAATTTTAGCCTTAAATCCCCACTGTTTTGCTCACCCTGATCTCAATTCAAGCCTGATGACTGTGATTTCTTCTACACAGTCCTTGCTGATCCTAACAATGAAGTTAAGAACAAGAAATGGAGTTAAAACCCTCCATTTTATTTATTATCACTCCACAACCATCTGTAATGGTACGGCCCCCTTGGGAAACAGTACAGCTGCCAAAAGAAATAAGTAATGCACTGAAATTGAATGTATTCTTGCTCAGATCTGATGTAATGACCTTGCTGCTAATGATTACTGAGTTTTCTTGTTGAAATGACCCTCAATATGCTTGAAACAAGCTTCTGATGTGTTCCACGTGCCTCCTGTAGAAGGGATTCCGTCCTCCTGAAGACCAAATCTGAGGTTTCTGTCTCAAACCTGCTTGCTGTTGTAAATTGCAGACCTACAACTTACAAGTTTTTCACAAAATAATATATCATGAATCAAGAATACCTCTAAGGCTAAATACATGCATTCCTTACATTCCATGTGGGATGTACCTGCTGCAAATGGCGGCCCTAAGGCTGCAAGGATCACGCCCAAGCTGAAGAATCAATCTGCCATGCTGAAACCCTTACTCTGCAACTTGAATCCACAATGAAGAATGGCGTACTCAATCTCTGTCAACTATGCACTCTACCTGAAGAATCCAATGCCAAAAACTGCTGAGGGCTACGTCCTAGCCAGTCCAGATCTTGGGGTTTGCGTCCCAGATGAAGAATCACTCACTCAGAGCAAATTCACAAAACAAGTTTGATTGCGTAAAAAGATAATGAACAATTAGGTCTTCATCTCCTTATATCTTTTTTCCTTTCCAAGCCAAACCCTAAAAGGGAGTAAAGTTGGCGCATTATGAAAAGAGTGTTATTTCCTAATTATGGCGTCAACTATAGGAAAATAACACTAAATTGCAAATAAATAGCGTCAAGCATCCAAAAAGACTCCGGAAGGTGAGAATCATGTAGCAAAGTTCAAGACCTTTCCAACGAGCTATAACACATAGGCATATCAACCCAGATGAAGCAGAAACCCCATATTATTCCGAAATGACTAAATATATAGCCTTATTTTAATTTATTTAATCGCTAACTTAGGAAATATTTAAATATATTAAAATATCTCCAGATATCCAATAACAGCCCAAAATTACCAAACAATCATGAATATAACTTTGTCATCTATCTGTGACCGATGTCGGAAAAGCTGAGTTAACTGGTAGTCCCATCCCTAAAATCTAGGGATGCTCCTAGAAACTAGGAAACACACCCAATCTTCCTGAAACTGAAACCATAGTATGGTCCCGTGGAACTTCAAATATGGAACTGCCACAACCTCCTAAAAGGTAGGGAATCTCCCTAAAAAGTAGGAACCTCTCTTCAAACACCTGTAACTGCTCAAAAGGATCCTGCTCTGGTCCTTGGTCCCCCAGGTGGTCATTCAGTCAACTGCCAGTTCTCCCTAAAAAATAGGAAACCTCGTCCGAAGGTCTGAAATGGCTCACAGAGCTCCTGCAAAGCTCCATGACCCTCAAAATGAGTCCCCTAACCATGTCGTTGACCTACGGGAACTCGAATGGTAGGTCAACCCCTGCTCATCTCATGTCACCTAGAAAAGAGGACATTACAATGATTGTTTTTTCATTTTTTTTTGATAAGTTTCATTTTCAAAATTTAATTTGATGTTGAATCTTGATGACAAAATGAAAAATGAACATTGAAATGAATCTATGAATATGCATTTGCAGCCATGTTTAATCATAATTCCATAAGCATGGCTGCAAATGCATATTCATAGATTCATTCAATGTTAATTGTTCTTTTTTTATTTTGTCATCAAGATTCAACATCAAAATTAAATTTTTATTTTCAAATTTGTTAAACTAGGCTGAAACTAGGCACTTATAGAATTATATTGTTTATTGCAGTCTCACAATGAGCTCTCATGAAATGAGCGAGGATGAGGTAAAGGTTTTTAGTGAAACTGAATCTGAATATGAACCTGAGGATGAGGGGGGTGACCATGGGGTTGAGCTTGAAGCCCAAACTAGTTCCATGACAAGTGCACCAACTAGTATAGAGTGCCCCTTCACATTAATGGCACAATATGCTAGGGGTCCCTTTGATCATAAGTTTCCTCTCAGATAGTTTGTGACAAAATTACCAAGCAGGCAAGAGACAACTGGTGGCACAAGGAAGTGGAAATACAACTTTTGTGCTCTAGAATTGCATGGCAGCATTACTAGAGTTAATGTAGACCTTTCTATTTGAGGCAAATGTGTGGATATATGTTCTTTTTTGGCGAAAGTGGCAAATCGCAAATATAGAGCTGAGATAAACAAGCTATGGGGTGTTGCTGATGATAGTGTAGCCACACCCATGCCTACTAGTTTGTCTCATAGGACACATGTTCAGCAGAGCCAGCCAAATAGTTCTAGTCATACTTTGCAGATAAGAGTAGGAGTAATGTTAGGTTCTTCCAGTGCCACTACACATGCAGGAGAGGGTAAGGGGAAATGCAAGTTGCAAAATAACCCCATAGCTGATTTGTTCAATGTGTAGCCAAAGGATGAGATAGATGATCCCATCTCAAGTAGCTTGATCTCCTTAATATAGGGTTATGATGTCAATGGTAGCAAGGGGAGTACCATCATATGTGTCACCAAGTGAGACAAAATTGAGGACTATGATCTTGGATAATGTAATACCCCCTTCTCCTTAGTTTGCAGATATTCACGAGGTTGGCCTATCATTTGACCGTTGTAGGCCAAAGAGATTGATTAGGGGGTCGATTTGGCAGATATTAGTGGCTTCACATCTTGTGTCTACATGATTCTATGGTGAGATAAGGGGATTACACGTATGATGTCACGTGTGCACTTTAATTATAATGTAATAATATTTTAAAGTGCAATTAAATTAATTAATGTGTAATAAAATAATAAAGTGTAATACGAGAATATGAGTTTGATAGAGAAGAATCTTCTAGAAGGAACCAATCGATTGGAGGAGAAAAGAATAAATAGAGGGGGTTGGTTCATTGTTCATCATTGGTTGTTTTGATATCTTCTCTTGTGTAGACTTGTGGAGCCAAGGGTTTTTGCAGACTTAATCATTTGGGAACGAAAACTCCCTATGATTTGCATAACTGAGGTGAGGAGAGATCCTTCGAGGGGTTGTAGCTGAGAGTGGGGGATAATCTCAGTCCTTCACATTGTGCTTATTGAGTTCATGTAAATCTCATGGTAGACATCTTTGTGGTATCTTCAGTCCATCCATATTTGTCATATTTGTGCATCAATTCTTATTGGAAAAGATAGGCGATTTCACTAGAAGACCAATGGAAGGTGGAATTGGGAGATAGCGGGTTGTGGAGCAGGTCTGAAACAAATTGGGCTCCATCCTTCATTCCCACGACTTTGCCATTATCACTTCGCTGAAGCTCCAAGACCTACACTTGAGGATAGCGCTAGCCTTGAGAGCATAAGGCGATACACCATAGAAGGCATTTGAAGGGGAATAAATGTAGTTGCAGATGTATTAACAGGTCTGAAACATAATCGGACTGCAACCACCTTTGATATGATTTTGCTGATTGCTCCTTGAATAAGCATCGAACTTAGCATTTGGGAATAGCGCTTTGCTTGGAGAAGGACAGCGATCACTTTCAGGAGTAGAGAGAAGAGTTTGGAGCTGGAAGTTAGTTGTTATCAGATCTTATGACAGCAGCAGGGGCGATTTGAAGAGAGGGTCGATTTTTCTCATTGGAGGCCCCAAAATTTGTGATATTGCTTGCTTCTTCAAATTCAAGACTAGGTGATTCTTATCAGGTTCTTTTGGCATCACTAGCTCCTTGTATTTATCAGTTAGATGTATATGTCCATGGCTGCCATGTATCTTCAGATTTTCTGAGAAAACCTTTGATTAATTGCTAAGTGTTTGGGCATTGATTGGATCATTGTAAAAAGCTCATTTGATTCATAAATAAGGAGTATTAAGTTTGCAAATCATTTGCTCATTGATCTATGGTTTCATGCCAACTGTTTGATGAAATTACAGTCAGCTATAGGTTTGTGATTTTGTATCCAAATTCATGTAATTGCATTGAAAATTAGTTGCACAATCATCCTAGGGAGTTTTGCTACCGTTGAGTAGTTGCCTATAATTTATACTTTGATGAAAACTTGTGGTTGATGCCTTCAAAAACAAGTCTGAAACTCTGAAACAATCATACAACATAACACGCAAGTCATAGAATCCACATAACACGCAGATTGACAGCCAACTGTTTGTAAATATTCCTTGCATATTCAGTCTATCAACTGCAGGGGATATTTCAGATAAGAACTATTCTAAGATCAACGTGTTGATGGAGAAAATGAAGGAACGTTGGGTGAAGATTGGATGTCGTATAGTCATGGTTGGGTGGACAAACATTAGCCATCATCCACTCATCAATATCATGGTTACATGTACATAGGGGCCATACTTTCTTAAGGTAGTTGATTGTACAAGGCATCACAAAGAGCTGATTTTCAGTTTCAGGTCCTCAAGGAGGCTATTGAGGAGGTTGGGCCACAAAATGCCGTCCAAGTGACAAATGCAACACATGTGTGCAAAGCTACGGGGAAACTTGTTGAAGCAGCTTACAGACATATTTGGTGGACTCCATGTTGTGTGCATGCCATGAAGAATGCACTCAAGGACATGGAGAAAATTGAGTGGATCAAAGTAGTGGTCAGTTATGCTAGAGATTTGCAGATGTTTATTTGTAACCATCACATTTCACATGCACTCTTTAGGAGCTTCTCTAAGGAGTTCTTAAAACTTGTTGAGACCAGATATGCATCCTATTTCATTCTTTTGGAGAGAATGATTGAGTTGCAAGAGTCATTGCAACTCATGTTTATGACAGCAAATTGCAATCAATGGACCGAGTCCAAGATAGAGCAAGGGAGGACAGTGAAGGATATAGTGAAGAGTGATGTGTTTTGGAGTGATGCAAAATATATAGTCTCCATCATTGCTCTAGTTTTCTAGGTTATCACGGGGTTGTTGATGCACCTAACCTTGGAGAGGTGTATGAGTTCATTAGTTCTATGTTTGACTGGATGAGGGTTGTTGTGCGAGAGGACACCACATTAGCATTCTTCAATGAGCACATTCAATCAATCATTCTAAAATTGAGTGGATCAAAGTAGTGGTCAGTGATGTTAGAGAGTTGCAAATGTTTATCTGCAACCACCACATTTCACATGCACTCTTTAGGAGCTTTCTAAGGAGTTCTTGAAACCTGTTGAGACCAGATATGCATCCTATTTCATTCTCATGGAGAGAATGATTGAGTTGCAAGAGTCATTGCAGCTCATGTTTATGACACCAAATTGGAATCAATGGTCCAAGTCCAAGATAGAGCAGGTGAGGAGGGTGAAGGATATAGTGAAGAGTGATGTGTTTTGGAGTGATGCAAAATATATAGTCTCCATCGTTGCTCCAATTTTGTAGGTCATCAAATGTGGGGTTTCGGATGCACCTAACCTTGGAGAGGTGTATGAATGCATAGATTCTATGCTTGACTAGATGAGGGTTGTTTTGTGAGAGGACCCCGCATTAGCATTCTACAATGAGCACATTCAACCAATCATTCATTAGAGATGGGAGAGGCTCAACACTCCCTTGCACATGGCTGCCTATGCATTAAATCCTAAGTGGTACAAGACTAGGCCTAGTAGAGTCACATTGATACAAGATGTTGAGGTGAAGGCAAGGATCTTCAGGGCCATTGAGAAGATGTATGATCCCATAGATTCTAGCACGATTCGCACCAAGTGTACCAAATTTGCCACCCTTGGGGGTTATTTTGAGGTGGCCAAGATGGATATGGCAACTATGACACATGATGACCCAATTTTGTGGTGGAATTGCCATGGATTGGAATTTTTGACTACCACTCCAACCATTTGATTGCTATCTCAGGTTTCTATCTCTTCAGCTGCTGAGAGAGTCTACCTATAGTTCATCCACTCTCTTAAGAGGAACAAACTTACCTCTAGGAGAGGAAAGAAGCTTGTGGCTGTACATAGTGTGTCATGCCCCCTCCATGACACTCCTCACAACCCACCTTAAATAAGAAGAATTTAATAAGATACTATCTATATTTAGAAAATTGTCTTATGAAATAAGACTTCACAATTTTCTAACAGCAGCTTATTAGTATTCATCTCCTTAATCTATAATCTAATCAAGACAAGACAAACGGATATTGACTCTATCCTCTCGATTCAACCTCAATGTTGAGGATAATATATACACAATGATTACCAAAGCACGTATGATTATTGTGGAGCAGTGATCCTATTACTGCAGGCAGCAATAAAGTAGTATTTATTAATTATAAGTTATGAGAAGCAATCTTATTATCTAATAGCCACGATTTGATGAGTCGTCATTAATAATATCAATGATGCAGCAATCTTATCTAATAGCCACAATTTGATGAGTCATCATTACTAATATCAATGATGCAGCGATCTTATCTAATAGCCACGATTTGATGAAGAAACAATTATGATTAACAATTAAAATGATAACTTACACTTTACAATAGAGGCCTCCTTATAAGGATATGATCTTTGACTTTGATAAGACACAACCATTATGAAAGGTTATGCGAAAGGTATAAGGTGATAAGATTGGGAGATTGGAAAGCATGGAATCGATCAGATCAGATTAGAACTGTTATTAAGTTACGAGAAGTAACATCCTTGTTCTTGGTGGTATGCATGGGGATGTGCTTAATTTGTATGTTTAATACATGATGCCTAATAATGTTCTTATGCAAAATTTAATAGTAAAACTAATATAGACTGCAATATGTATGACAGTGTAATAATGCACTAACTGTTCATATGATGATTAAGTAAATTATATGACGGAGTCTGTAATACCTTTCAATCTCACCATCCAATTATGGAGGGAGAATGCAAGGAAGCAAGAGCACTAGGGTCTAACAAGTACGCCAACCCCGAGGGTGGGCCAAGGGGCCAAGTTGACGAGGTCCTTAGTGCTCTTGGTCTTGTTGGAGAGGGATAGACTCGAGTTGCCTTGTGTATTTCTCCTTGAGCTCCATAATGGAGACAGGTGTAGGGAGAGAAAGGGTTGTTGAATCCTTCATATAAACTAAGCAATATATAAAGAATGTTGAATATATGATCTATCATAGCATAATGGAAATGTTGACTAACTTGTTGTTCAGGTTCCGGACCAAGCTTTAGTTGACAATAGTGTCCCTCTTTTGTATTTACTATGCACTAAAATTGTGATTCTAGGTCCGGGTATAAGAGGGTTCCATTAGGGGACATTACATAGTGCTTTGCATCTCATTGACCACAAGACACTTGTGTACAAAGAGAGTCTGGTAGCATGATGGGATGTAGAGCCAAAGGAGCCAACACAGATTGATGAGGATGCTACAACTTCAAATTCAAGGCTGGTTGGTGTTTTTTTGGTGGAGCTTGACCATGAGGAGTCTAGTAGTTCTAATGATGAGGAGTTTGGAGACTATTAGAGGCCTTCCTTAACTACATTTTGTACTTTGATATCATGCTACTCATTGTAATCATCTTTATGATGTTTTCGATATAATAGAAATCTCCAATTTGACATTTTCATTGTGAAATTTAATTTAGTTTTCAAGTATTAAAAATTTTAGTATTTAGTGTTTGCAATATTGCTATATTACTAATTTGCCAGAGTTTCATTTGAAATGTAATTTTTATACATCATTTTATAACTAGTTTTTGAAGTACTATATGTACATCAGCGACACCCCTCCACTACCCCCGTCTCACCCATCCCCTGTCATAGCCCCTAGAAAACCATATTAATACTTTGTATGACCCTAGCCCCAATGTAATTTGGACTAGGGGTGGAGTTCTGGACTTTGTTATATGGACTATTTATGTGTGTGTGTGTGCCAGTTGTAAACTTGATGCTAATATTATGGAAGATAATTATTGTCTTTATTATGCTATATGTAATTTAATGCATTTATTTTGTTTAGACTAACTCGGACTAATAATGTGTGGGTGGACTTGTGTGAGGTTTGTCGTTGGTTGCAGGTCTAGGGGTGCAATACGAAATGGATTTTGTGGTTTCGTTGGTGAGAGACAAGTAGTTCAATGTCGTTCTTGTATCAAGGTCTTTGGTTAACCCTCGCAATCATTTAGATTTTGCAATCCAGTTAAATTGAATTTGCAATTTATTTAATAATCCGTAAGGAAGATTAGCGAGTCTAGCGAGTATTGTTTGAGTTACCATTTAATACTAAGAACCTAGAAATTTATTTAATCGCTATGGATTAGCTATTACTAATTATGTCTGCAAACTTCAATAATGTCCTAACTATTTCTTTGCCGAGTAAGGACGTTAAATAATAATAAATTTACCAAAGAATAATTAAATGAATTTAATATATAATAAGTATATTAAATGATGAACAATAATAAAATATAAATATAAACATAAATTAAAATATATAAATAAATAAAAAGAAATATGTATAAATAATTAGATTTATAACATTGGGAAAGAGTGCAAATAAAAGAATAGTTGATAAATGCTTAAGCTATTGAATGCATTTGAGAAGGAAATAAAATAAAACAAGAAAAGTATGAAAGGAAAGAAAACGCATGGGTAGGAAGGGCATGGCAAAAAAAATATTTTGGAGAAGCTTTCACTCGGAAGCTATCATGCACCAAACGCAGGACAAGGGAGTAGATAAGCATGGCCAAGGGCATGGGAGAGAGGAATGCAAGACAAAAGAGGAGACCTCTGCCATTAAAACGTTATGGCATTCATGCCTGTAAAGATTGGTATTCTCAGAAAAAGAAGAACTAAGTTGCTAGGCATGCTTAGAAACCCTGCCACCCATTATAATTGAGATCATCAATTTTTATTTTGTGCGGGGAAAGGAGAAAAACGTGAGAGATTGCAGCCAAGGTGGAGAGAAAAGAAGAAAGTTGCAGGTTCAGGCAATTGGGAAAGCCTAAGACTTCATTAATTCAGGTCATTCTTTTTAAATGAATTTCTATTTTCTATTATGGTTCAATGAACAATATTTCAATATCAGGAGTTAAAATTTTGCTGTGAATGCCAAGTGTTGTGGGTTTGTGTATTTAACTTTAAAAAAAAATTCTTAGATTCCCTACCTTGCTGATTTACCACATTCTAGTTATAATACCAGCATTTCCATTTGTTAGTTAGTCTGTGTTGTGACCATTTCACACATCGCCCCATTGCAAATGGGGACCCTTGCTTTTTGCTTTCTAGGGTTTGCCTTTTTTAGGTCTTTTAGGGTTTTGTCTGTTAGCCTTTAACTTTCGAGTGTCGCCAAGGGGATCACCTGGATAGCAGGTTCTGCTTGAGTTAGGTCAAGTTGGTGAGTGATGAAGTCTAAAAGTCCTGATCCTGAAATTTGGCTAAGTCTGAAAGTCCTGATCCTGAAATTTGGCTAAGTCTGGAATGTCCTGATCCTGAAATTTGACTAGTCTGGAAAACTGAAGAATCCTCCAAAAACTAGATTTTGCAATATAGCTCCTGGAGGTCTGAAACCACTCTCAAACATCTTGAAAGTATATATGGAATATAACTTAAAGTATAAGAACTTATACTTAAATGTTATATTCCATAAAATTATCCTGACGGAGAGTTCAAAAAGTCAAATTTCGCTCCTGACCCTTCCTGAGGGTCCAAAGTGAATTTCGCTCCTGACCCTCTCAGGAGGTCCAAAGCGAATCTCGCCCTTGACCCTTCCAGAAGGTCCAGGGCGAAAATCAATCTAGGACTCATTTCTTGCCTTATTTGACCAAATTTTGACTTGCAAGGCATTTTAAAGGGAAAGTTGGAAATGTTTGAAAACCTTGAAAAAATGATGGATTTTGGCCAAGATTAGGAATTTCGCTCCTGACCCTTCCAGAGGGTCCAGAGCGAAATTCATTATAAACTTCATTCGCCACCTTGTTTGAGCTTGAAACCTTGTTTCTGGCCTTGAAAATGATCTTACCTCGCCCTGTGAAGTGGTTTGAAACTAAAAGATTGAGCAGTTTAGCCTAGATTGTGAATTTCGCTCTTGACCCTTGCTGAGGGTCCAGAGCGAAAATCTTATTGGAGCTTATTTTTCACTAATTTTGGCTAAATTGTGATGTGCAGGGTACCTTGGAGGGAAGCTTGGACATTCTTATTGCCTTTGAAAGGTTGGAAAGCATTAAAGATGATGAATTTTGGGCAACAAAGGTAAAATTGCTCCTGACCCTTGCTGAGGGCCCAGGGCGAAATTTTGAATAGCTCTCATCTTGCATGGAAAAAAGTCAAGTTTTGGACATAGATGAAACAAGGACATCTCCCTTTACTCACCTGAGAAAGTGTCAATTTGAAAAAGTGAAGGATTTTGTTGAAAATTTAAAATTCGCTCCTAACCCTTGCTGAAGGTCCAGGGCGAAAATCTTGTGGGAAATGTTTTTTGCTTAGTCTTGGTTGAATTGGAATGTCAAAGAGGTTTCAAGGTAAAAAATGAAACATTTTGAGTCTAGATTGCAAAATTCGCTCTTGACCCTTGCTGAAGGTCCAGGGCGAAAATCTTAAAACCTATCTCTTCCTCCAAAATTTGAGCAAGGCCAAGCTTAGACATGGGTGTGAAATGACATTTGAATTGCCTTGAAGTTGGGTTGGATGGTTAAAAATGCAAATTTTGATACCCAAAGGCAAATTCGCTCCTGACCCTTGCTGAGGGTCCAGGGCGAAATATTCAAATCCTCCTATTTTCCTTGCATTTCAAGATTGGATTTTGGTTTTTATGACTTGGATGGGAGAAGGACATGTGTGTTATGCCTTAGAAATAATTTGGAGCTAAAAGAATGAAAGAATTTGCTCAAAAAACTCAAATTCGCTCCTGACCCTTGCTGAGGGCCCAGGGCGAAAATTGCAAAATCAACCTATTTCCTTTGAGTTTTGGCTAAGGCAAGGGTGCACTAGGGTAAAATGGCCTTCAAAAAACATGATGAATGAAGATTTGCTTCCAAAACTTGATGATTCTAAGCCAGGGAAGAAAAATCGCTCCTGACCCTTGCTGAGGGCCCAAGGCGAAAATTTGAAAAACTCTTATTCTACCTTGCAGAAACAAGGCAAACTTGGATGGGATGGATAAGGAAGGACATTACCTAGTGATGAATGAAAGTTTCAACGAGAGATGATGATGGATTGAGTCTAATTTGCAAAATTCGCTCCTGACCCTTGCTGAGGGTCCAGGGCGAAAAAACCCTAAATGCACTTTTCTTCCAAAATTCAAGTGAAATCAAACCCAAACTCCAGTAAAAGATGCCATTTGGAGTGCCTTGGTGATATTTTTGATTTGCAAAAATAGGATATTCAAGGCCTAATTTGGAAAATCGCTCCTGACCCTTGCTGAGGGTCTAGGGCGAAATTATTGTCAATCTTCATTGAGGCCTTAATCAAACATTGATGTTCCTCAAATCCCCCAAAATTGCTAACTTCGAAGCCTTTGGAAAGGATAAATTAAGTTCGCATTTATTAAGGCATTGGCAATTTAATAAATTAATTTTTAGGCCTTGAAATAAATAAAAAAATTCCCCTTGGAGGCATTGAAATTAATTTTGAAAATGAAAAAATTAAGTTGGGCACTCAATATTTGTTATTTGCCTTTATTTGTCAAGTCGGCCTCCTTTTTAGTGGTTTTTTATTTTATTTTAAGGCTTATTTGCTAGGTCGGCCTCATGGTTGATTAGGGTGAACGCTCTATATAATGGGGGAGTATTGCTTTAAGTTTCAAATCATTCATTCATTCTTCTAAGTGCGAAATTGAGGAGCAAATTGGAGAGGCGAATTTCTTGCTAGATTGGAGTGTAATTTCCAGATTTTGGAAGGTATTTGAAGGCGAATTTCCAGATTTTGAAGAAGCTAGTGGAAGGTGGAGCTCTTTTGAAGACTAATGGAGGCGTAATTCATCCAAGGGAAGACTATAATCTAAACCTTGTCTAGCAAAATCCGGTCTTCTTTCATCATTTTCGAAGGTCTTAGAGTTAAGTACTCAAGAGAAGGTATGGAAATCATTTTGATATTCTTTGTCAAGGCTTGTTTTAATTTCATAGCATTTTTTGAAAAAAAGTCTAAGACTTGAGAGTTTGATTTTGTTGATTAATTAATTAGGAAATGAAGAATTCTAGATTTATCATGAAATTTCCTAATCAATATCTTGAATTTTCCCTCTGCAGAGTCTTAATTTCTACATTTTAAGATATAATGCTTAAAGCCTAATTTTGGAATTTTTGTGTAGGCATCAAATGGCGGCCCGGAGTCGGAAGATCTATTACTTGGTAGACTCTCATCAAAGAAAATCAAGCTAGATCAAGGACGATCTCCTCCAAGAAGATCCGGTCCAGGACAAGGATGATCTCCTCCAGTCCAGCATCATTGAGGATGACCTTCTCCATCTATTCTCCAGTCTAGCATCGACAAGGACACCCTTCTTCGGTCAAGCATCATCAGGAATAACTTCTTCCAATCCAGCATTCCAAGGCGAGGTACATCATCATCCTGCACATCAAAGACAAAAGAAGTTAGAGCAAGGGTTCGTTGAAGAAGCAGATAGTTTCAGAAGAGTTAATTAAAGCTAGCTTCTCAGCAACATCAAATTGGCATCAACCAAGTGTCAGACGAGGTGGCATCCCAGTCATCACTTCTTCAGTCGGTGTGGTCCACCTCAGCATGTCCAGATTCAATGTACCTAACTCATGGGAGGTGGCACAAACTTCTATGTACCTACCCCAGCTATCCATTGGTCGAATTTTCCAAAGAAGACATGTGTCTTAATACAATTATTTCATTGGTCAGAATTGAGTTTGTTGTAACAAACCCTAATTAGGGTTTTCATTGTAGAATCTTGGCCATTGATCTCAAATTGATCTAAGCCATTGAATTGTATTAAGGCACTATATAAGCCCCGGTTCTTCATTTGTAAAGGCTGATAGAGAATAGAAAATAGTTAGTCAATAGTTAGAAGGTGAGTAGTCAGTTGATAGAATAGCAATTAGAGTAGAATAGGACGACAAGGCAAGAAATTGTTGCCATTGATTGTAAACAAATTCCATTTTCATTGAAAGTGATGGTGAAGTGTGTCGTTTCTTGCAATATGCATGGTTTCTTGTTGAATCTTCAATTCTAGATGGTAGATGATTAGATCGAATGAAGGAAATTGTTGAATGCACCTGTGTGGAATCCGTTTAATCCATACCACTAGCCTCTTACTGATTGTAAGCACGCCTTGTGTGGTCAACTGGAATGAAATGAGCTTAATCTTAAGTCGTTACACGTCCATTGTTCATGCATTATCTTGAATGGTGATCATTGTCAGATGGTGTACGATTTGAACATATTGGAAGCATCCCTTAGAAGATCGCACTGAGTTGTTGTTGAATTGTTCAAGCCTAATGGTGAGACCCAGCCAATAGGAATCCACCTAGTCATTCATCCATCTTCTCGCATTCTAGGTAGTAGAGTAGACTTCCTGAACCTTGCATCTTTTGCCATTTGTTTGTCTTCCAGTTAGTTAGTAGGACTTGTGATTCCAGCAAATCAGACGTTCAGGTCATTGAGTGTAAGTCCCCTTGTGATTCCAGCCAATCACATCATACCACAAAGAGCTTATCCACACGTAGAGATCCTACAACGAAGAACCTTGAAGTCACCCTGATTGATCCTTTTCGCGATATCTTCAGCATTCAGAGGCTTTAATCAAGAGAGGATAAGGTACCATTTGGGTATTTTATTCTGTGTTTGGCTGTGTACAAAATACATGTCAACAGTCTGAAACCCTTCATTGGCTGCTGATTTTCTCTGCTTTTCATATCTTTTTTGCAGTCATGAATTTGGGTAGAGGTATTTAACAAATAAGCAAATAGATGGATATAATAGCATACTGGTTGTAAGAAAGTTTAGAGGTGTTCATTTTGGATTTGGGTCATGTTAAAATTCAAGAATATAATTTATTTAGTTTTTAGAGCAACAATATATCTCCTTTGATGTTAGTGTCAATTTTTACAAATAAGATAGCTGAATTAAAATAGATTAAACAACACAGTTCCTTCAAACTACATTGATTATTGTGAGGGAAACTTATTTTTATTATGATATGAACAGACAACCACTAATTCAGCTTTGATTAGTAACCTATAATCGCTCGTGGTACTTAAATAATTGTGTGTATGAAATAGTAAGGAGATTCTACCTTGAGAATGCAAGTAGGAATGGTTGTCAACAAAAGCTGAAAATGGGGGATTTAGTTAACAAAATCTTCAACCAAGGGGTTTCTTGGCAAGCATGTCCATCATCCAAACATATTTTTTGGAACCCATCCATCACTGTAATATAAACACAAAACGGCTACATTACCTTCATAAACCTGAAAATGGTAGTAGCAACTATCATTGTTGTGTTGCAAGTTAGTTTTGTTTGAACATAGGCTTCTCTTGGTTAATAACAACCTGACAACCAAAGATTGAGTAGATTATAAAACCGTCATGTTAAACAACACGAAAATGGGTAGTTTAAACATAGAGATGGCTGAGTTGGAACCTACTTATTTCAAATTAGGAATCTCTCTTCCGGAAAGTGCTAAGCAAGGTACAGGTGCTAGCTTTTACGGCTACAGATGGAGTAAGGGCCCTATGAGGGCATAGGCAGAGGTTGTATACCTCAATGCATAGGCTACCCTTCTCCATCTGAGGTGATCATTGATGGAAATTCTATGACCTGTAAAGAGATAAGTTTATCCATGCTTGGGATTGATAGTAGTCAAGGAACATATGATGCCAGATGAATGTTAGTCGTATCGCATAGATAAGACAAATTTCGCCAGGAGCATGTGGTTCTTGGGGTTGGCAACATGTCGGCGATGGATGTCCATGGTTGCTTAGTTGTCTGATGGACTGCAGGAAGAAGAGATTCTAGTAAGGCATAAGTAGGTAACATACCAAGCTTCACTAAGTAGTAGTGTTATGTCATTGACACTTTCGTTTACAATGGTAAGAACACCCTGTGTATCTCGTCTTAGGTGGTTACGTTTCCCTTTTCTTAGCAAGAAGGTCTGAACACCTACTCTCTCATCGCGAGCCACAAAATCCAATTGGAGGGGTGGATAGGGATTATATTCACATTGGAGGGTTTGTATTGCACCCTTGAGGCAAACAATGGAAGGTTAAAGTGAAGAGTCTTCATGATAAGACAAACAATTATGGTATGAATTGAGGTAACATTATCTATTGACCATTCATTGCTCTTGTGGTGTAATCAATTGGTAAATTGTAAATTACTTATGGCATATATTAAGTTTTATGAATTAGGAGAATTACAAAGTTAGTGAAAATTTATTTCATTGTGGCTTTTAACTACTCATTACTCTTCTGCTATCATGTTGTTTAAAAAAAAAAATTGGGCAGATTTTTGGTCCTGTCTGGGGTTGTCGTTACATAGGTATCAGAGCCCAGATGTTGACCTGAGGACTTAGGTGCTCACACTTTCTTTACGCTAATATGGCTACTTGATGTTTGCAGCCATGGGACGCGGAAGAAAGGGAAACAAGAAAGCGACAGGAAAACCAAATCCTCGACAAATGAACCTAGAAGGATCCAAGGCAGTTGTTACCACATCATCAAAAACAGAGATAGTAGTAATGACTGACACTGTGCCTTTAGCTGAAACTATTAAATGACTCAAAATCAAGAAAGGAAAGAAGTCGGTCCAACCTTTCTAGAGTCTGGAGCTACGAAAGAAACTCCATATCAAAACCTGAAGGCAAAACCTTCAGCAATTAGAGACTTCCCTTTTGGCTGTGGACGCAATGCTCCTATCCTTTCCAAGGAAGAAATTGCAGAATATAACCGAGTTCATGCCAGCATGATTGTCACTATCGGTGCCTTAGAGGAGGAAGAGCCTAGAGAGGAGTTTGAGGAGGAAACTCCAGCAATGTAAAAACAATTCTGTGTAAAGACGATGAAATAGTACTAAATAAACATCGTCATCTTATTGAAAAACTACTATTATGAATGGAAATTATGACCTTATCTAAATTATTGTGTCTTGATGGCATTATAAATTTCATTGGAATTGATATTTAAAAGCTGGAAATAAAATGCTGAGTTAATGAATTTGGCTGCATTTTATAGTTGATAATAGACAAGTTTTAAGTAATTGGAAAATAAAATAATTACGATAACTAAAATAATATTTGACTCCTTATCTTGCAGAATTAACTTACCATAATGAAGAGGACTTTAAGGAGGGGAGCTAGCCCTAGCCTTGCTGAAGTCCTACATGCAAGTAGGGGTGCCACATCAACACCTCGTGCTATACTACAAGTGTTGCAGGAAGAGTTAAATGCCCTTCGGGCAAGGATAGCTTCTCAAGAGCAACAAATTGAAGAATTGAAAAGACAAAAAGAACAAGGTGCCAACCATAAAATGGGTTTTGGTACTTGTGCGTTGCACATGCTCCCTATCGCCGATAGGGTCCCCCTCTTCTTTTTTGGTCTTTTCTCCTTCGCCCTGTTGAGTTCTGCGCAGGGTGTCTCGCGTCCTTTTTTGAGCGGGCTTGTAGTCAGTCCAGGAAATGATGATGTCATGAGCGGAAGCCTGAGAATCCGCAAGGTGAGTTTAACGTTCGGGCATTAAAATTTCAAGAGATCGTTTAAAATTGTAAAATCGCCTAAGATAGGTGAGGAATGGCAGAAGCTTGCAAAATCCCCCAAATAAAAGATAAAGCGTCTAAAGGTCGCAGAAGGACCCGAAGTGCTGATTTTTGCCAAAGGATACAGAAAGGGGAGAAAAAATTGTTAAAGTGTCAAAAGTTGACAAAACCTCCCAAAATCCTGAAATTCGCACTAAGGGGGAAAATTACAAAAGTTTCTAAAAAGTTTGCAAAATGGGTGAAATCCTCGAAATTCACCAGTATTGGATAAAATGCAAAGAGTTTTGAAGTTTTCAAACCATGTCAAAATCCCGAAATTTGCATTGGAAGGCTTAAAGTGCGAAACATTCAAAGTTTGCGTTAACCACCAAAACTCCGAAGTTCGTTGTGTAAGGCGAAAATGTCAAAAAGGGGGTTTTAAAGAGTTTTCAACATAGTCTATTTCGCCGAAGTTTTAAAAGACCCCCCCAAACTGCGATTTTTGGTAAGTATTAAAGTTTGAGAATCTTTGCAAACACTCACAAAATGCCGAAGTTCGCATAATAGGGAAAAATTGCGATTTTCACAAAGTTTAAAAAGAGACTCCAAATGCCGAAAGTCGCATTATGGAGGAAAAGTGAAAGAAAGTGAAACTTGGCAAACCTCCTCAAAACCCCGAAAATCACATTATGGAGGAAAGGTGAAAGAAATGAAAGTTTGAAAAGCAACCCAAAATGCTGAAGTTTGCATTATAGGGAAAAATCGTGATTTTCACAAAGTTTAAAACGAGACTCAAAACCCTGAAAATCGCGTTATGGAGGAAAAGTGAAAGAAAGTGAAACTTGGCAAACCTCCTCAAAACCCCGAAAATTGCATTATGGAGGAAAGGTGTGTTGGTTGAAAATTTTGTACACTTGGGGAAATATACAAAATTGTGGTTTCAACCACAACACATGAGTAAAAAACTCTCCTAATTAAGGGAAGGCTCCCCCTATCTAACTAAAACTGAAATAAGAACAGGACAGCAGTCTTCCTTCTTTCTTCAAGAAAGACAATATCCTTTTCTCTTCACAGAAAAGGATAGCGATTGAATATGATCAGTAGTAACCACTTTTAAGTAAAATGAGAGAAAGGAAATGAAGTTTCCTGAAAGCGCAAAGACTTCCGTCACTTCCTTCGGGACGGGACAACAATATCAAGCTCAAAGACTTGACTATCAGAAGTCCTATCTACCCTTTGCTATACTAAATTTTACAAGGAATAAAAGACAACAGCTCAAAGACTGGAATAATTTATTCTTTTAACACAAAGACAAGAACTAATGCAAGCTCAAAGACTTGCTGCTATTTCTTATCAAACAATAATTTTTCCTCAAGAACAGATGCAAGCTCAAAGACTTGTTGCTCCTTCAAGAGAGTTTCCTATTTTAATTAATCTTCTCTACTTGCAGCTCAAAGACTTCAAATCAGATTGGACTAAGCTCCTTTAGAAACACTTGGCATAGAAGAAATAAAAGATTCAAACTCAAACATGTAGTTCAAAGACTCAAAACTTGAGTAATCCTTCTTTATTATTCTTCAAAAACTTTCAATCCACATACATAAGCTCAAAGACTTCTTGCTGTAAATTTGGCAGAGTTTTTGCTTGCTTTCCAAAAGATAAAGATTACAAAGGACCCTCTCCTCTATTTATAGGAGAGGAGCCTTGAGAAAAAGGTGGGAGGATCCTAACTAACTTGAGAAATTCCCTCAACCACCAAGACCTATTCAACAACTAATTATGACTTCATTAACTAACTAAGACTTATTCCAACTACAGTCCTAGTCGGACACAACTTGTAGTTGCCTTACAAGTAATTACAAAAATGCAAGTGATGACAACTTGCCGAAAGGGAAACTACAATTCTGAAATTACAATTTTAAAATTTTACAAGAAGTGTTAAAAACACTTAAGTTGCACCTTTTGAAGATATGAACAATTCGAACTTCTGAATAACTTTCTGCAATTCATCAGGATCTGGTTCATGAGTGTTCATAGCCACCACCCTAGTCTTTACGATGACATCATGGCATTGGCATAGTGTGGAATTGCCCTTTTCCAATGCTGACCGGATTTCCTGCAACTCAGTTTGATACTTAATCAATATTTGAATGGAAGCGACTGAGAATTGCTCACTTCTCCATTCATCATGAATCTTGAGTTGCAGATCTGCAAGAACTTCTTCCTCGGGCAACAGCTCATCATTTTGATTTAAAATGTCACAGGATGCCTTTTTACAACGGGAGGTAACATCTTGAAAGACTGCTTCACGCAACTTTAAGGTTTCATCAATTTCTTCAATGAGTGATTTGAGAACAAGAGATTTGTTCTCCAGAAGTTCCTCATATTCAACGTACATGACTCTGGAAGGAATTACATCATGCACCTGAAGAACGCCCAACTGATGTTGAGGCATTTTTCGCCAAGAAACTAAATTTCCTTCAACCTTCTCCAAATTTAGTTTGAAAGCACCCAAGATTTGATTCAACTTATCTTCAATGATCTCCAATTTAACCATTGTTTCAAATACCTGTCTTATGACTTGTGAACATAAGTCATGCAGTTGATCAACCCAGGTGTCTAAGGCTTGAACCTTTTGGGCGGCTCTCTCGATACCTTGGATTGGTTCGCTGACCCTGGAAGAAATAGGTATTTGGCCTTCTCCACTTGAAGGTTGAGTAATACTTTGGATGGCTGCCATGAGTCTTTGATTCTCTACTTCCAGTTGATCTTTCTTGGCCAACACCTCATCATACTATTGTACCAATGTAGCCACTGTTTGTTGAGCATCATGCTTGACAACCTCATGAGTTTGCTTACCCAGTTGCACTTTGGTGATCCGATAATCAGTTGCTTGCATTTCTTCAACTGGTTTATTTGATATTGGTTCAGCAATTTCTGCCACTCTCATCCGATTTTCATCAATGGTCACCCTTGAAACTGTCTTTGCCCTCTTAACAGCTTTAGGTTTTGATTGTTTCAACTGTTGGTAGTCAAAGGGATCAGGTGAGATCACCTGCTTCTTCCTCTTTGCAGTGAAGGAACTGAGCCATGGAGGTAAAGCAATTAACTCTGATTCTGGGATAGAGGGAGAAGCAGTTTCTGTTTGAATAACTGTGGTGACCTTGGGAGAAGTGTTCGTCTAGATAGCCACCATAGTCTGCTGAGTGACGACAGGATGTGATGAAGATGTCATGAACTCATCAAAACAGGTCATAGAAGTATCAATATCAAACACAGGTACATATGAAGGATCTTCCGAAAAGATATTCAACAAATTTTCTTGAGAATGACCTTGAGATGGTTCTGCTGCTGAAAGTGGAAGGACATTCTGCGGAGATTCTGAAACTGAAGGGGTAGATTGAGAGCTCACATCTATCACAGGAGGAAACATGGGTACCTCAATAGGAAGTGAAGAAAGAGAATTATGTGGGGACTCCGTAGAAAGCGACTGAGGAGCATTATCAGATTGAGTTTCTTCCTCTGAAGCTTCAGGATCAATCACATGAATTTCCAACTGTGGCTTCTCCTTGCCTTGAACTGTTATTTCCTGAGGAGGAAGCACCATTGCACGACTGACTCGCAATTTAATCCTCGTACTAGAAGAGGATGCACCTTCTTTGTTGTCTAGTTGAATTTCAGACTTCCGCCCAAGAGGACCTGTAGAATCATCTTCTTTCCCAACCTTAATCTTAATGAGCTTGACACCATTATTCTTAAGCCAGATATTGGTATTGGCAAGAACTGACTGAAATCTATCCAAGATAGAAGTGCCTTCTTTATGGGACCAGTGGATAGAAGGAAGTGGAGCCTCATCAACATTCTGATTGACAAACTCAGGATCAAGAACGTTGCCATCATCAATCATACCTTGTGGCACATTCACGAGGTTTAGATCCACAATCTGTTCTGCAGTGAGTCGGTAGTAATCCATCTTGTGAATCTCCTTTTCGGTACGGAGATCAACCCAGATATCTTCTATTCGGTGTATATGGATGAAGGTCTTCTTGATCTTCTCCTTCATGCCTCGGTAATCGAAATCAGCTCTAGGTTTGAATCTTTTGAGTCTAATTTCCTGCAACTCGGTCTCCATAGCCCTGGCCTTGATTGAAGTCATTAGAGAATATTGACCAATCTTCAATGGGTTGTTGGAAGAAATACCCATGTCAACCTTGTGCTTAACTGACTGATGTGTATGCACAGCCATGATCTGCCTCCCTAATTCCATGAGAATAATCTTATCTGTTGGGTATTGTGGGAGCATGTAAGGCTGCCCACCATAGCATCCAACTCTCATGTAGGTAAAAGTTGGAAATTGGAGAAACAAACAACCATATTCTTTCACCTTTTCCCATGCTTCATCTGAGACTCTTTTGTTCTTCAGGTTCTTGTCAAATTGACACAAATAATGACCAAAGAAAGCGTCTTGAACCCTTCTGAAATGAGACCTACTTGATCTTAGAGGCAACTGACCATAGTATTCCCAAACCGGTACAAGCATGCGGTCACCCTTGGTGGAAAGACCTGGGAAATGTCTAAGTGACGCAGCAATATACACGAGATATGAATTCATGTAGAAGGTGAAGGTAGTAGAGACGACTGCAAGTTGCTCACACAAAGCATCACTGATGATCTCACCCCAACAGATGTGCTGAGACTGCCTTATTAACATAATAAATTGGTACATCCAAGGTTCAAAAACATTGGAATGCTCCAATCCCATCATACGGCTTTGAAGAGTAATAGTATCACCGATCTCATTCTTGAAATCAGATCGATATAACTTTGCCCATCTGGTAAGCGCAGTGCGAGGTTCATGAATCCATTTGTTGATATGACGCTTACAGTCTTTCTCCCTTTTGGCAAAGTATCCAGCTGCACTTTGCTTGGAGATCTCTATATAAATGGTTTCAGAAGGTATTTTGAAAACCCTCTCTATAGCTTCTACATCCAGGCGAATGATCACTTCTCCATCATCATTTTTAATAACTCATGTCTCTTTGTCAAAATGATGAGCACATGCTAGAAAAAATTCCGGTTCTAGGGCAGCAACTGGAAAGGATGCGGCATGATGGATATGGCTGTCCAACAACCGTTGCATATCCCCCTCCTTCGGATCTTCAATCCTTTGTATGAATTCGGACATGTCAACATGCCCTATCTCAGTATCCTTGATACAATCAAGGGAGGAGGAAACCTGTGACTGCGGAACTTCATTTTGGTATTTATCATACCTATATTTCATCTTTTTTGGAGTAGGAGATGACGATACATCTGTCATCTGGAAACAATTGGGAATGCTGCAATGTAAATCCAAGAGTATCAAGGCAACATCAAAGTCAGTATTTTTAGACATTTTCACTCCTCCAAATGGGAAAGTTCAACTTTCGTACTTTGGCTTTGTGAGAGGAAATATAAGAGGTGGAAAAATAAGCTTTTGACTTATTTCGGGTTTTTGAAACATGTTTTGCAAGTACACAAGAGGGAAGTACAAACGTGCAATCGGGTTTTAAATTCCGAATGCAATTATACTTGCAAAACACGAAGCATGAATAAATGGAAGGAGAATGCATTTTCAGTTTGGAAGTTGGGAAGAACACATTTGCGATTGGTTTTCTAAATCCAAATGCAAACTTATTTACAGACTGAAAATCGAAGGAATGGAAAAAAAAAAAAAAAAGGTATTTAGGCATGCGGGAAATGACGAAGATGATAAGTACAGATAAGGGAATTGGAAGTGGATAGGTAAAAATGAACTTCGGGAAGATCATTTGGAACTTTGTCATGCCAAAATGGGAAGAACTTTCAACTTGCAATCCGGATTTCAAAACCCGAAATTGGGAAGGACTTGATTTTTTCGTCATTGAAACTTGATTTTTGGACTAAAGAAGGTTAAGTCTTTGTCCAAAAAGGGAAGAACACATTTTGAGGTAGAACTTTTCATACTTGCAAATTTCTTTGCAAATTAGGAAGATTGCAAATTGGGAAGAACACATTGGGAAGAACACATCTTTCTTGTTTTGAAACTTGATCTTTTGGATCAAAGAAGGTTAAGTCTTTGTCCAAAAAGGGAAGAACACAAATTTTCCTCTTACTTGCAATCGGGTTTCTAAAACCTGAATGCAAGTAAAGAAGGAGAATTGCAAAGGGGAAGAACAACTTTACTTTACAAATTTCTTTGTAAAATGGGGAATTTCCTCTCATAAACCCAATATGAACATGAACAAAACTAAAATTAAACAAGGAAATGCAAGGAAAGAAATACAAAAAATAAAAATTACCTTGCAAGGTTGAGAAGAAATCCAAACTTGGAGAATCAACCCAACATGGAAGATGATGCCCTTTAAATAGAATTTACACAAAGGAAGAAACTTAACCACGCATGGTGACCAAAGAAAAACGGATTTGTTATAAAAATGCCATGAAAAATGCCAAGGAAGTAGTTCGAAACTGATTTGATTCATCATTAAATACAAGAGAAAGCAAAAACGATTTAGGAATGAAAGCATACCTTATAGGCGAAGAATGCATTCTTGGAAAAAAACGTGACTGGTTTTTAGGGCCTTTTTGCAAATCCGAAACCATAAATGCGCACAAAACGATTTAATAAATGCTTAGAATCCAACGCATTCAAGGTTGAGAGAAAAACGCCTTAGGAGTAGATGGATTCAAACCCCCAAACCATGGCAAATCGCATAAATGCAAGATTCAGAAAAAACGTTTTGAAGAAGACAAATGGCGAAAAATGGTTTAATGAATGCGTGGAAAATGGGTTTGAATCCTTCAAAGTTGCAGCAAATCCACACTTGGAAGGAATCCCTATATTTCCTCCAAAAAATTCGAACCCAAATCAGCTTGCAAAGGCATGGAAGAAATTTCGGGTTTTAAAAACAAAACAAGAAGTTTTCAAAATGTTCATATTTTTGCCTCTAAGGCAAATTTTGGGTTTTAGAAAAGGAAATACAAGTTAAATTACTTGTAATAGGGAAATAGAATTCCTTTTACAAGTGATTTCACTTGAAACATGTAAAGGGGTTTTAAAATCCCATTTACAAGTTTTATTTTAACTTTATAAAAATAACTTTAAGTTATAAAGACATGCAAAGGGGTTTTAAAATCCCATTTACAAGTTTTATTTTAACTTTAAGTCAAACTACTTGTAATGGGGGTTTTAAAACCCCCATGACAAGTTTTTATAAAAACTTGCAATTAGAGAAAAATTCCCCTACAAGCCTGAAAGCTTCAAGGGGGTTTTGAAAAACAAATTACCAGTTACTGGTAATTATTGAAAAATTCCCCTACATTGAAGCAAAAATATAGCAAACGGACTCGAAACGCGACGAAATTCGAAACGTAGCTTGGGGATGGATCAACGATCGATCCAGTCCAAGGATGGGGTGAATTTTTGCCTCGGGAAGCGTGCCATAGAGTAATTTTTTTCATTTTTAAACAAAAATTTCTATGTGATAGTCCAATTTTTGAAATCAAAAATTGAGGACAACAAGGTGAAAGAAATGAAAAGTTTGAAAAGCAATCCAAAACCCCGAAATCGCGCGATAAGGCAAAATCACGATTTTTGAAGAGGTTTTAGAAAGAGACTCCAAATGCCGAAAGTCGCATTATGGAGGAGAAGTGATAGAAAATGAAAGTTTGCAAACCTGTCTAAAACCCCGAAAATCGTAACCTGGGAAAAATCGCAATACTTTTAAAATCTAAGTCTAAGTTAAATCACCAAAGTTGCACCCCAAATGGAGATCGCGAGTTTTACAATTTTGAAAACCTTCCCCCCCATTCTCCGAAATTCGGCAGAAATGGTTTGAAAAGATCTTCAAACCTCCAAAATCGCGATTTCAAACTTTGCAGAAAGCAATACAAATGCCGAAGTTCGCGTAGGGTTAAAACCGTGAAGTTAGAATTTGAAAAAATGCCCAAGGTAATCACAGAAGTGTGAAGGTTTAGAAGGTTTTTAAACGCCCAAGTTTGACGCCATTAGCAAAGAAAACGCGAGGTAAAAGTTTGAGAATATTGCAATAGCCCCAAAGTTTACCACTAAAATTGCAAAGTGAGAGCTTGCAGCAGAAGTAAATCACCGAAAATTCCAACCAAGGTAAGTTGTTGAACCTAAGTTTTCAAAACTGCATTTTTTCTCCAAACTTAGGCGCAAAATAAGAGACATAGAGTTAACCGTTAAAATTTGAAATTGCAGAACTCTCCCATTCCAAATTTGCAAGTTGTGCATTTGTCTTTTCAAAAGCATAGGGCATAAGAGAGGCATTTTTTTAAATTCCAAAGGAAATCAATCCTGCAGGCCAGATTGTGCGGATTGGCACCATTTATTTCGCCAGGTAAGTTTGCTTTGTCTCTGTTAGAATCATTTAAAATGTATGCAAAATTGGATAGATTTGTTTACACAAAATTGATTAAATGACTAAATCCTTAAACCACATCTTTTCCCGTTTGAAAGGCATCAGGCAAAATAATTGAAATCAGAGTTTGTTCACAGGAGTTAACCAAGAACGCAATTTTCAGACTTAGGGAATATTTAAACCTCATCCATTTTGAAAATTGTTCTTAAAATGTCTAAGTGCAACTTTAGCAGTTGAAATCGCCCAAGTCCTTGAACTGCAGCCGAATAAGTTATTTTTTAATCAAAGAGCTTCATAATGTTCATATTTAAATCAATCAAGCTCTTTAGCTGAAGTATCGTGCTTTCTTCAAAATTCGGTTTTCAATTAATCCTTGAGTGCTAACGTATCCCTTTTATCTAACCCGCTTTGTTTCCTTCATATCGTCTCGTAATCCGCATCCGACTGTGCAGGATAGATGCCTAAATCTGCGGTAGAATCCTCAAAGACACCTGGTGTAGTCGAAACGTCCCGAGCATCCAAGTCAGACATCCCTCGCAGAGTCGAAAAGATGAAATATCAGTACCAGAGAGGAGGATTGAGGGAATCAAAAGTTCAAAGCGTATGGGAAAATGTAGGCGATACTGACCTGGGCCACATTGATATTCAAGATTTCAGAAATAGAGTATTCTCCCCTAATGCCTATGGCAGGCCTAGGCGGATGATGGAGAGTGGCATCGCCCAGGCAGCAGGATTTCCCTCGTCAGTGCAAAATTATGAGCTGGTAGTAGGGGCTGCCTGACATTACCAACCAAACACTAGATTGGTACTCCTTGAGAATATGGTCCTCGCTGACTTCACTCCTGAAGCTATTGGCGACACGTTTGATATCCCCTTCCCGAACAACCCCATAGCAACAGCTATAGATGAAGCGCAAGTGGCGTATGATATGAACCCTGCCAAATGCGGAACATTGATAAATGAGGAGTGGTACAAGGAGAGAAGACCTCCAAGCATCAGAATTGGGAAAAAGATCCCAGAAGCGTCTTTCACAATGAGCATGGAGATATGGTCACATTGCTTAGTAGGGTTATGGGACTCCCCCAATCTAACTACTTTGAAGAGTGGATGTTCTACTTCACAGAGCAGGTCTTCGCTGGGAAATCCAAGTTCGTCTGGGCCCAGCTCATAAGTGACAACATCCATACCCAGTTGGTCGAACTTGAGGAGAAGTACTTTACCATGACATCCTATCTAGTCTATATGTTCGCCAGAAACCAGCCTCTGCCAGGTTTAATCATGAAGGGTGAAATTGGGAATGGACCCAATCAGGTGAAGGTATATGATTTCTACCCACAATTACATTATTAGGACATAGCTCAAAGGGAAAAGAACAGCCCTACCTATGCATTTGGTCAATATGAGCGTGTCAATGACGCCTTCACAATGCGCTTGGTCAAGCTGATGCAAGGAGGACTACACATAAGGCTCTCAGAGAAAGCTACCATTTTGGTACAGAGGTATGGCGCCTGGTTCATCCAGTTCCCAAGATTCTCCTACATCCGAATAACTGTCTTTGAAGGCGCTCCTTTCCGACTTCCGCGATACCCAACCGACAAAATAGTTCTTCTGGAAGTTGCAAGGCAGGCACGTTTGGCGAACAGTTTACTCAGAGACAAGAAGCAGTTTGGATTCGTCTTCCCTATGATTTTAGGTAACCTTGATGTCCATTTGAAGAATCCAGCTCATGCAAAAGAATCCCTTGTAGAACTAGCCTCCTACGGCCTACAAGAACATTTCCCAAGGAAAAGTTTTGATCACGACAATCTGGCAAAGAGAGCCTACAGCAGGCGATACAGAGCAAAGGAGTCAGTTGAAGATTATTGGAAGAACTGCTCTGATGACTATGAAGTCCGACGGCACGAATATTCAAGGCTAAGTCTGCAGCAAATGCGATTGTATGAATACCGTCGGGTCCCGGATCAGCTAACGGATTCTGGAAATTGCCTACAAGTCCGGGAATTTGAGGTAGTAAGACATCTCTTGCCAGGCATCGATTGGTCACAGGATCCAATCACTGATTTTGAGGCAGTCATGGCAGCCCCAGGGAGGTATACTGATCAGTGGTTGCACCAGTAGATTGAACGGCTGATTCATGAGGGAGTCTAGTTCACCTACCACATGATGGGTAGCCTTGATTCTCAGTCCTCCGAAGATGAGGGAACCTCGAGTGCACCTAAGGAAGAGGTTGAAAAGCCCGAAAAAAGGAAGAAGGCTAAAGCCAGCAAAGGGACTCGAACATCTAAAAGTACAAGAAGGGAGAAGATCCCTATTAGGAGACTGGAGGTCACTTCATCATCAAAAGACCCCAGTTCATCTGATGATGTAATAGAACTAGATTATATACCTGCTCCGCCTTCCCAGAGTGATGTTGACGCATTCGGAGCTGATGATCCTCCTATACAAGACATGCTAAATACAGAGGTGAGGGTCATTGAGGCTACCGAACTTGAGAATCAAGCGGAGGAAGGAGAAATTCTGTCTACTCAGGGGGTTGAGGTGCATGAACCCACCCAAGGGAGCCGCCATGAATTGCAACTGCATAGTATTGCCAAGGATGACTCCACTGTTGAAGGAGAACAAAGGACAGATTAGACCCGCGAGCCTGAAAGGGATGAAGAACAACCATCACATGAAGATACCAGACAGTTGTTCAGTGAATTAGGAGAGAATTCAGCTGCAAGCAAGGGACTTGACACTTCCTCGACTCCTCTTGTAACAGAGCAGCTACAAATATGCGATGAGCCAGCTGAAAACATTAAAGAGAAGAGTGGGAATTTAACCATAGCATCAGGACAGACTATACCTCAAGATTGGTTAGTTGCTCGAGCTTAGCGAAAGGCAGCCACCAAGCCACCCATCAACTTGGAGGACATTTTCTCGTGCATAGACGAAGCCAAGTCCAAGGGGAAGAAAAAGCCTAAAGCATATTCCCGAATAACCAAGGACGAACAAAGGAACCGTACCCTCCATGTCGCCACCCCGCCTATCGATAAGCCAGCAGATCAAGTTACACTGGCTGATTATAGCATCACAACCGTCCCAATCGGATGAGCCACCAAGGAACAGGAAAGGGAGGAGTTCAAGGACTCCGTGCAAAACATGCTCAGATAACTCGAAGAGATAACTGCTGAGAAGGACATGTATTGAGTTCGTGCTGAGCAGGCCGAGGGGTACATTGATCAACTACTGAGACCATTGCATAATGCTCTTGAATCCCATATTCCCCCTACAGCATTGGCGCAAAGGACCACCATAGAATTTGAGTGAGTACGAGATACCGCCAAGGCCGTCAAGGAATGGATGTGAAGCATTAAAGAGAGGGGAGAACAAATCTTTGGAGAGGTAAAGGAAATGGCCCACTACCGAGAGACCATTTTGGTCAAGTTGCTCGAGGTAAAGCGGGAATGCCGCAAAGTTCACGAGGTAGTTGCTACAACTTTTCCTCTCGTAAGGGCTCTTTTCTGGACCCAAGCACAGATTCCTACATTGCTCGCCATCCTAGACCCCCACGACATCAACATTTTTAAAGAATGGTATTGGACCATCACTATGAAGAGGGAGACAAGAGAAACAATTGACAAAGAACAGGCGGAATGCGACCAAATTTTGAAGAACATGGAGGAACTCGACAAGATAATCCTCTGATCAATGGTTTTCGGTTGGAAGAATGATTTGTCCGATGACGTAGTGCAATCGGACTGGGAGGAAAGATTGAGAACAGATAAGATCGCCTACTCCACTGAGGACCTGAATTTTGCCGGTAAATTACATTAAGACATTTTGTGTTTTGAGGTTAATCGGTCCAGCTGGCAGGATGGTTTAAAACACGTAGATTGTCATCTGGAGGGCATGTAGCATAAAATACGTCATCCCCCTATGCCTCAGTTCACGGTGTTGTTCCAGTTCTGCATCAGGTTCCAAGAGTATGTTCGTGTTGAACGTGCAACAGGTCGAGACCTTTGGAAAGAGTATTTGTATGGCGAAGATGAATTTTTAGTAAAGGAATATGCAGCTGGAAAGGAAAAAGTACTTTCTTAAAATACATTTTTCTTTTAAAATTAAAAAAGCACTTTTTGGCCAAAAGTTCATATTTGACTGCCAAGTCAACTGCAAACTTTAAACTCTGTGCATGTGCACTTTTTGAATTGTTATGGATAGTTTTTAATTACCTTTTTTAGGTAGTTATTGCTCCCCTTTGGGTGGTTGCTGATATTTACCTTCCATTTATGGGTATGAGTACCTTTTTGAACAGATGAATCTGGGCCACTTGTTTAGTTTAGATCTTGGCCATTCATCTATTTTTGGAAATCTATTTAAAGGGACTGGTTTTCCCTTATTTTGTAAAAAGTTCAAGGATTGTTGTTGAAGCTCTGGCGAAATTTACACAGGATTAATGGAAAATTAAGGTTGTTTTTATTTCATTGTGAGTGCATGGTCTCCTTCTTCACCATTTAAATTATTTTGTGATGTCTTTTATTTTTCAATAGCATTTTTAGGATAAAATCTGATAGAATCCTCGCTGTTCATACCATTAAGGACTAACTAATTGTCATTCCCTTTGCATGGTTAATCTGAACCCTCTCATATGCTTAGTTCGGTTATTTAACAGTTAGTGAATGAATATTAAAATTCTGAGTCTATGTTTAATAGCATGAAAACTCATTTTTCCTTGAAGATCGCACTAGATTCTTACAAACATTGTGCTTAAATAGCTGATAGTATTAAATCTGGTTAATTGGAGGTGTTTGTCTGTTTTTCTTGAACATGCTATCTTAGTTAAATAATTAGATTTTCTGTATCTCTTTTCCCTATCCCTCTTTTTTCCTTTTTTTTTTACCAAGAAGAAACCCACAGTCCAGCTGAATTAGTATCAATCCAACTGAAATCAACCGATAACGAGACTGTTAAATTTCAGGGAACTCACTCGAAAGTTATTCTTCTCATCGTAAGTCTCCTTTGTGTTTCCAGCAAAACACATCAAACCACTGAGTAATCCTGCAGTCAAGACCTGACAATCAAAACCTTGAGGTCATCCCCTTTGATCAAACAAGAAACAGCATTAGGGATTTCCTTATCTCAAGAGAGGATAGGATACTCAGCGAGTACATTCTATTCTGCGTTGGTCAGATGGAACTGTAGCAATGCGATTTCAGACACGTCAACAATACTGAAGAGAACGACAGGGAGTCCAATGAGCGGATAGATCCAGATTATCAAATCAGCTCTAGAATTCCTACTTACAATTACTCTCTTATTGGGCAACCAAGAGGCATGGGAAAGGACCCATTGATTCGAGAGTTAAAGAAAATGCAAGCACCTAAGTTTGATGGTACAGGGGGTGGAGATGCTGCTGAAGCTTGGTTAATTGGGATAAATAAATATTTTGGGTTGTCGGAATTGAACTCCAACACTAAGGCTAGAATCGCTATCTACCAGTTAGAAGGTGAAGCCTCGTTGTGGTGGGACCACTTGGCAGAAATAAAGAATTATGATATAAGTCAATTGACTTGGGAGAAGTTCACCAAATGGTTTCGCAAGGAGTACCTTTTTGCCCATCACTGAGATCAAAAGATGACAAAATTTCACTCACTTCGCCAAGGAGGAATGTTAGTGGCAGAATACAACGCCAAGTTCATGAACCTACTCTGCCATGTGCACTATATGAAAGAGGAAGAGGATCGGGTGAACAAGTTTATTTTGGGACTAAATAAAAGTATTTTGTATGCAACCAAGCTCACTCGACCTGAAATTTGAACCAAGTTGTGGAGGTGGCCTTGGTTGCTAAGGAGAAACAAAAAAGTAAACAAGATCGCAAACAAAATGGCCAATCCTCTCACCACTCGGACAATAAAAGGAAGAATTTTCATGAAGCTAAGTTTAAAGGAAAGGCTTCACAATAGTTTAAGAGGGGTCAAAACTATAGAGAGGATCGTGGGTCAAACTATCAGAAGGATAAGGAAGAGAAAAGACAAAAAACATCCAAGCAAGGCGCACAGTTCGATTCCACAAGAGACAAAGAAGCCAAAAGTGGACCAGTAAGTGGATGTTGGACTTGTGGAGGTGACCACTACAAGGATAATTGTCCCAAAAATCCAAACAAAACCACCAATCCTACTACTCGTATTTATGCAGCTGTGGATAATCGTCAAGCAGACCAGTAGGCTTCACTAATAGGGCTTCAAGGTGTTGCACATTGCTGCTGCTAGGATATGTTGTTGTCATTGATGTCAACATATTCTTGTGATTTATTGCTCCGGTGATTGCAAATTGGTTTATTGGGATCATGGTTTAGTGTATGGAGTATTTCTAGTATCATTATATCTTTCTGTATTGGTTTTGGTGATTTGAGAAACTTAATTGATCATATCATATGATCTGGTTTGCAGTTTGGTTTTCTGATCAGTGCTTTGCAGAGTTCAGTATTTCCTTCGGTATATTCCAGTGTGATCAGATCTTGAGCTGAGATTTTGGGATATTGTTTGGGATGGTCTTTTGTATCTTCATTTCAGATGACTCGTGATTTGGTGCTCCACAAGTTATCTTTCTTCATGGCAGTTGTTGTTGTTTGAGTGTTCTTGAGTTTTAGATGTTGATCGATGAAGATTTGATAAGTGGTGTTGGTACAGCTGTTACTGATGACTCTAACGTGCTTGCTGGTGTTTCCTAATTGTGTCCTATTTGTTTTGATGATCTGCATTGATCGTTGTGCACGTTCTTGGTGATTTTGCTGAACCGGTGATGTTCTTCATGTTATGCGGTTTTCTCGGTGGTGTAGCGTGTTGCGGTTGATCTTGGCATGATTACCAGCGGTGATAAGCATTTGGAAATTTGATTTAGGTCCATGATATGTCATGTATATCATTATATTGGTCCGGTGGTCGATCTTTGTATCGTGTGATGTTATTTTGTAATTATGAGTTGAGGGTTTAGTCGACCTTGTTGTCAAGGTTGACGAATTGTATAAATAGGTGATATAGGCATGTAATTTAGGTATCAAGATTGTGTCTGCATTATCAGAGAGTGCTGTATGTTTGAACAAGGGATTCATCCTTCGACATTGTGATTGAGCAGAGATTGGTGTAGAGCAGACAATTGTGCTTAACTGGAACTGTCATTAGGCATTAGCAAATGCTATTATTGTAGTTCATTCCTTCCACATTGTAGTCTGAATCTTGTTGTAAGTCAGTGAAACTTCCCTGAGCGTTGTAGCCTTCCGAGTTATTGTATCTTGAGCTGTAAGCTCTAGGCAGTGTGCCTGAATGCTGGTGCATTCCCCATTGTAATATTTTCACATACTACTGCAGAGTATCATCTTATTGTGGGTAGGTTCCCACCGTGGTTTTTTCCTTAATTGGATTTTCCACGTCAAAATCTTGGTGTTGTGTGTTGTGTTGTCAATTTGCTTATCCTTGTTGTTGCTGCAATTTATCAAATTTGTATTTGTGGTTGAGTTTGAAGATCCGATAGAAAATTGATTCACCCCCCCCCTCTCAGTTTTCTCTCATTGTTGTTGCCAAGACAAGGTACACTTCTTGGTCAATCTATTTCTATTTTGGCAGATTTAGGAGCCACCAACAGTTTTATATCTCCTAATGTGATACAAAAATGTAAAATTGATCCTAAAAGTTTAAGCCAAGGGGAGATGGAGGTTGAGTTTGGGTCAAGTGAAACACAAAAGATTAATTTCTGCCTACAAGGAGCTGATATTGACTTGAGAACAATAAAAACCAACGTAAACCTATGGGTCACCCAGTTAGGATCCTATGACCTAATCTTTGGAATGGATTGGTTCCAAGAGCATCAAGCTAAATTGGATTGCTACAATAAGAAGATTGAATGTATGGATGACCAAGGAAGATCAGTGGTTCTCCAAGGAATCCAAAGACCGCTAGTGGTGAGGATGATTTCAGCCATGCAAGTTTAGCGGGCAGCAAGAAAAGGGAGCAAAATCTATCTTGTGAAGGTACAGAAACGAAACGAGGACCCACCTCTTAGCGTCAAGGACAATCCAATTCTCCAAGAATACCAAGATGTCTTTCTTGAAGAGTTGCCAAGATTGCCCCCTAAGCGGCAGATGGATTTCACCATAGACCTAGTTCCAGGAGCTGAGCCTATCTCAAAAGCCCCATATAGAATGAACACTACTGAATTACAAGAGCTTAAGATGCAATTGCAAGATCAAATGGAGAAAGGATTGATTCGACCTAGTGTGTCCCCTTGGGGAGCCCCAATGCTATTCGTTAGGAAGAAGGATGGAACTTTGAGGTTGTGCATAGATTATCGAATGCTAAACAAAGTAACCATTAGAAATCCCTTACCTAGAATTGATGACTTGTTTGATCAAATGAAGGGAGATGCAATCTTTTCCAAAATAGACTTAAGATTGGGTTATCACCAGTTGAGGATTAAGGAAGAGGATATCCCCAAAACAACTTTCTGAACCAGGTATGGCCATTATGAGTTCCTAGTGGTACCTTTTGGTCTTACAAATTCCTCCTCTGCTTTCATGAGTCTCATGAACCATGTATTCCATGACAATTTGGACAAATTTGTGTTAGTATTTTTGGATGACATCCTAATCTACTCCAAAAATTTGAAAGAGAACGAGGAGCATTTGGGAATGGTCCTGCAAAGATTGAGAGACCATAAATTGTATGGTAAACTATCCAAGTGTTCCTTTTTGTAGCCCAAGGTACATTATCTTGGGCGTATTATATCAGCCCAAGGAATTGCAGTGGATCCAACCAAGAGACAAGCAATCGTGGATTGGCCTATTCCTAAGAATGTGGCTGAAGTAAGAAGCTTCATGGGTTTTGCTGGGTATTATCGAAGATTTGTAGAGAACTTCTCCAAGATAGCTAACCCTATAACCTCTCTTCAACAAAAAGGGAAGAAGTTCGAATGGACGGATAAATGCAATATTGCCTTCCAATAGTTGAAGGAAGCTCTTACCTCAGCTCCCATCCTGCAAGTTCCTGATCCATAAAAAGAATTTGTGCTTTGGACAAAACCTTGTCTAGATGGATTGGGAGGAGTTTTGATGCAAAATGGACGTGTGATTGCTTTCGAGTCTAGGAAATTGTAGGATCATGAACTTAACTATCCCACCCATGACTTAGAGCTAGCTGCAATCGTGCATGCCTTGAAGGTATGGAGACACTATTTGGTGGGGAGACCCTTCAAGTTCAACACCGACCATAAAGGACTCCAATATCTATTCACACAACCTGAATTGAATGCATGACAAAGGAGGTGGTTGGAATTCTTGAGCAACTATGAAATAGATATTTCTTATGTTAAGGGAAAAGAGAATTGAGTTGCTGATGCCTTAAGTCGAAGGGCTAAACTAGCTGCAATCACACAATTAAGGGTTGAATTGCCAAAAAAGATCAAGCGTATGTAGGCTCAGGATTCCTTTTGTCAGAAAATAATGCTGGAAATACAGCAAGGGATTAATCCAGTTGAGTACCATGTGGGGAATGATGGTATCCTCCCTTATCTATACTGAATTTACATACTTGAAGGAGGTTTAAATACTAAAAATTCTGACAAAAGGTCATAATGTGCCCTATCAAGCACATCTTGGGGGACTAAAATGTATGCAGATTTAAAAACCCATTATTTTTGGCCAAAACTGAAGAAAGAAATAGCTAATTATGTTGCCAAATGTCTTGAATGTCAACGAGTTAAACCAAAACATTGTCATCCTGCAAGAACTCTCAATCCTCATAATTTGCCTTGGCTCAAATTGTCGATAATTTCCATGGATTTTGTGGTAGGTTTGCCCAAAAATCGAAATCGACATGATAGTATTTTGGTAGTGTTTGATAAACTAACCAAGGTAGCACACTTTATACCAGGCAATGTGAAGGATGATGCCCCAATTTTGGTTAAGAAATTCATAAAGGAAGTCGTTAGACTACACAGAATGCCTGAGGTGATTATCTCTGATAGATATAAGTTGTTTCTTCCAGGTTCTAGACCTCTCTTATGACCACCTTGGGTACTAAACTTAATTTTAGCACAACTTACCACCTTGAAAGAGATGGTCAAACATAAAGAGTCAATCAAGTTATGGAAGATATGCTTCGGATGTATGCCATGGATCAATCCACTAAGTGGGAGGAGTATTTGCCTTTAGTTGAGTTTTCTTATAACAACTCATACCATTCTTCCATTCAGATGGCACCATTTGAAGCATTGTATGGCAGGAAGTGTAGAACACCTATAGGATGGGATGGTTTAGAAAATCATGTTATTATTGGGCCAGAGCTACTCCAAGAATATGACAATCACGTGAAAATTATAAGGGAAAGACTAAAGGAAGCTTCAGACTGTCAAAAGAGTTATGCAGATGCTAAACGAACTCCAATGGAATTTTCAGTAGGTGACAAGGTGTTTCTTCATGTGAGGCCTCATAAAAGCTCAACAAAATTTGGCAAGGTTGCCAAACTAGCTCCACGTTTCATAGGACCTTTTGAGATACTTGAGAAAATTGTGTGGCTTACTGATTGGCTCTTCCGCCATCTGTCTCTTGCATTCATAATGTATTCCATGTATCATTGCTTAAGAAGTATATTGCTGACCCTCCACATGTGATTGATTGGCAGACACTATAGATAGAAGAGGCAGGAGATATCCACCTCGAGCCATTGGCAATTATAGATAGGCGCAACTTGCAATTGTGCAACCGAACCATCCAGCAAGTTAAGGTCCTTTGGGATGAATATGGGAAACAAGGAGCCACTTGGGGAGATGAAAATGCAATTAAATTAGAATATCCTTACTTGTTTAATTAAGCTGAGCCGTCTTAACCCTAAGGAGGGGAGTATGTCATAGCCCCTAGAAAACCATATTAATACTTTTGTATGACCCTAGCCCAGATGTAATTTGGACTAGGGGTGGAGTTTTGGACTTTGTTATATGGATTGTGTGTGTGTGTGCCATTTGTAAATTTGATGCTAATATTATGGAAGATAATTATTGTCTTTATTATGCTATATGTAATTTAATGCATTTATTTTGTTTAGACTAATTCGGACTAATAATGTATGGGTGGACTTGTGTGAGGTTTTTCGTTGGTTGCAGGTCTAGGAGTGCAATACGAAATGGAATTTGTGGTTCCGTTGGTGAGAGACAAGTAGTTCAGTGTCGTCCTTGTATCAAGGTCTTTGGTTAACCCTTGCAATCATTTAGATTTCTCAATCCAGTTAAATTGAATTTGCAATTTATTTAATAATCCTTAAGGAAGATTAGCACGTCTAGTGAGTATTGTTTCAGTTACCATTTAATACTAAGACCGTAGACATTTATTTAATCGCTATGGATTAGCTATTACTAATTATGTCTGTAAACTTCAATTACATCCTAACTACGTCTTTGTCGAATAAGGATGTAAAATAATAATAAATTACCAAAGAATAATTAAATGAATTTAATATATAATAAGTATATTAAATGACGAACAATAATAAAATATACATATAAACATAAATTAAAATATATAAATAAATAAAAAGAAATATATAAATAATTAAATTTATAACATTTGGAAAGAGTGCAAATAAAATAATAGTTGATAAATGCTTAAGCCATCGAATGCATAAGGGAAGGAAATAAAATAAAACAAGAAAAGTATGAAAGGAAAGAAAACGCATGGGTAGGAAGGGCACGACAAAAATGAATTTTGGAGAAGCTTTCACTCAGAAGCTATCAGACACCAAACACAAGACAAGGGAGTAAATAAACATGGCCAAGGAAATGGGAGAGAGGAATGCAGGACAAAAGAGGAGAGCTCTTCCATTAAAACGTTATGGCATTCATGCCTGTAAAGATTGGTATTGTCAGAAAAAGAAGAACTAAGTTGCCAGGCATGCTTAGAAACCCTGCGACCCATTATAATCGAGATCATCAGTTTTCATTTTGTGCGGGGAAAGGAGAAAAACGTGAGAGATTGCAGCCAAGGTGGAGAGAAAAGAAGAAAGTTGCAAGTTCAAGCAATTGGGAAAACCTAAGACTTCATTAATTTAGGTCATTCTTTTTAAACGAATTTCTATTTCCTATTATGGTTCAATGAACAACATTTCAATATCAGTAGTTAAAATTTTGCTGTGAATGCCAAGTGTTGTGGGTTTGTGTATTTAACTTAAAAAAATTCTTAGATTCCCTACATTGCTGATTTACAACATTCCAGTTATAATACTAGCATTTCCATTTGTTAGTTAGTTTGAAACCCTTCATTGGCTGTTGATTTTCTCTGCTTTTCATATCTTTTCTGCAGTCATGAATTTGGGTAGAGGCATTTAACAAATCAACAAATAGATGGATATAATAGCATACCGGTTGTAAGAAAGTTTAGAGGTGTTCATTTTGGCGTTGGGTGATCTTAAAATTCAAGCATATAATTTATTTAGTTTTTAGAGCAGCAATCTATCTCCTTTGATGTTAGTGCCTGTTGACGTGTATTTTGTACACCATCATACACAGAATAAAATACCTAAAGGCATCTTATCCTCTCTTGAATAAAGTCTCTAACTGCTGAAGATTCGCATGAAGGATCAGTTAGGATGACTCCAATGTTCTGGTTAGTAGGGTCTCTACGTGTGGATAAACTCCAGTGGTATGATGTGATTTGCTGGAATCACAAGGGGACTTACATCTGATGATTGAACTTCTGATCTGCTTTGCTGGAACACAAGCTCTTACTGGCTTAGATTTGAAAAAAATGGAAAAAGGATGAGGGCGAAGAGAAGATCTAATCCTAATACTAAGAATGTAGGAGCAATGATTTGATTTTTGATGAAACTCTAACTAGGTCTTGTTTTGACATCAATGGACCATCTCCACAAGGCTAGTGCGATCTTCTAAGGGAAGCTTTATGATGTTCAAATCATCACCGCAGGCATAGACACCATCAAGTTGATGCATATCAATGAAGAAGCGACAAATTGAAATTGAGCTTAAGCTGAATGATTCCAGTTGACTACACAAGGCAAGTCTGCAATCAACAAACTGCTAGTAGTATGGATATACGAATTCCACCATTAATCAATCGCATTTCCTCCATTCATCTAATCATCTACCATCTAGGATTGAAGACTCAACAAGAAACCATGCAAATTGCAAGAAACGACACACTTCACCATTACTTCAATGAAAATGGAGTTTGTTTACAATCAATGGCAACAATTTCTTGCCTTGTCCTCCTATTTTACTCTAATTGCTATTCTATCAATTTCTAACTACTCTCTATCTACTAACTGCTTTCTATTATTTACAACTCTCTCTCTAATCTTTTTACAAAATGAAATGTCAGGGCTTATATAGTGCCCACAATACAATTTGATGGCTTAGATCAATTCAAGATCAATGGCCAAGATTCAACAATGAAAACCCTAATTAGGGTTTGTTACAACCATTACATAACATTTAATGCTTGACCAATGATAAAATTGTATTGCTTGGACACATGTCCTCTCTAGAAAAATCGACCAATGGATAGCCGGGGTAGGTACATCGGATTTTGTGCCACCTTCCATGAGTTAAGTACATTGAATCTGGACATGCTGAGGTGGACCTCACTGATTGGAGAAATGATGACTAGGACGCCACCTCATTTGACACTTGTAACTTGGTAGATATTCAACTTGATGTTGTTGAGAAGCTTGCTTTAATTAATTCATCTGGAACTATTTACTTCTTCAACGAGCCCTTGTTCTAACTCCTTGTGTCCTTGATGTGCAGGATGATGATGTACCTCGCCTTGGAACGCTGGATTGAAAGAGGTCGCCCCTGTCCTGGCTTGATCGTCCCGGCGAAGATCGTCCTTGATTCGGCTTGATTTTCCTTGATGAGATCTCCATTTGATGCCTACACAACATTTCAAAATTAGAAACATGATTTTGCAATATATAACATAGATTAGATTAATTTTTAGGAAACTTCATAATAAATCCTTGAGTTATTATTTCCTAAAAAACGATTGGGCTACTGGAATTCAAAATTTCAAAATTCAAAATTTAAGCTATGACGATCAACGTTCAAAATCAAAACAATAAATCCATATCGCCATACCTCTCTTGAGAGCTAACACTAGAATGCAAAATGAGGAATTTGCCTAGGCAAAATTAACGTTAGAAGCCTTCAACGTGATCTTCAAGGATAAGGAACATCCTCTTTATCAATTCGCCACCCTTGGAGTCTTTGATGTGTTCTTCAATGTCCTTGGCAAGTTCGCCTAACTTGAAACTCGAACTCCTTTGATAATGCTTGTGCCTTCCTATTGATAAGACTCGCACCTTGAACACAATTCGCACCTCCTCTTGAATGATAATTTCGCACTTCCTTTGTATACTCCAAATCGCATATGAAAGAGGATAAAATGATGATTTGAAAATGAAATAAACACCTCCCTTTATAGGCGCTCACCTTCACATTGACCCTAGGCCGACTTTGGTGAATAAGGCAAATTTAAAATAAACTTAAAGGCCGACCTTTGTAAAATGAAACAAATTTTAAATCAAGCGCCCCATTTTATTTATAATTAATTAATTTAATGCCTATAATTTTAAATAAACTCGATTTTTAAAAGGCAAAAATTAATTAATAAAGACCCATGCGCTAATGCTAAATGCTAACTTTAATTGGATTTCAAATTTATCGATTTTTTCCTAGCATTTAATAAAATCTAAAGAATGTTTTAGCGCCAAATTTGGAAGAGGTAAGGACACAAACCTATCGCTCTGGTCCCTGACTGAGGGACAGGAGCGAATTTCATGCTCTGGCCAACATTTGCTATCTCTCAAGCTTTACTCCTTGTTCATCACCTTGCAAATGATATCCTTGATCTTGCGAACCTTGACTTTGACGTGATCTTGAAGGAAAACGAATGATTTAATGAAAATCGCCCTAGTCCCTTGATGAGGGACAGGAGCGATATAGCTTCCTTGTTCAAATTGATAGTCTTTTGACGTTTGAAACCTTTGCATATCATCATCTTAAGACGCCTTAGACCCTGTGCAACCATGTACAATCTTGACTTGGCATGAATTTTGAATGAATTGGCAAATATGGTGGATATCGCCCTGGTCCCTGCCTGAGGGACAGGAGCGAACTTCAATGTCCTGGGCTCATGCTTGCTTTTAACAACTTGCCATTACCTTCATCGTGTAAAATGAAGTCCTTTGATCCTTCTTGGCCACTTGATATGCGATCAACTTTTAAAATCTAAGCCCTCATGAAAATTTCGCTCTGGTCCCTGCCTGAGGGACAGGAGCGAACTGGGACATTTGGTGTAATTCTTTCAATATTGGCGACCTTTGATACCTCGTTCTTCATTGAGATGCTCCAATACGTCCTTGCCACCTTTCGCCTTGACTTGGAGTGGTTTGAACTTGGAGGAAAGGCAACATAACTAAGATATCGCCCTGGTCCCTAGCTGAGGGACAGGAGCGAATTTGTACTTTCAAACTCAACTACACTTTGCCATCTTCAAAAATCATCTTCAATGGTCTTGTTGTGTACCCCTTCACTTGCCTTTGGCATGAAATTCGTTCTAACTTGGCAAGAAATTGGCCTAAGGCAAAAATCGCTCTGGTCCCTGACTGAGGGACAGGAGCGCCTAGGCCAATATGGGTCTCATTATGCATCTTGCAATCTTCAATTTGTCTTCAACGGGTTCATTTCATCCTCCTTTCCCGCTTCAAACTCAAAACTTGCTTGCTTTTTGCCCAAAACATGCCTCATGAAGAATTTCGCTTTGGTCCCTGGGAGAGGGACGGGAGCTATCACTTAAATTCGCCCTGGTCCCTGGCAGAGGGACAGGAGCGATTTTGCTTCTAGGGTCAATTTTCCTCATGATTGTGCTTTCAAATTATATTCAACTGATAAAATGTATCTCCTTTGATCTTCTCAATTCGCGAAATCGTTCAAATCTTTCAAGGGCAAGGCAATTTTGGATTTCAAGCTCCGGTCCTTCAGTGAGGGACAGGAGCGATTTTTGCCCTCCAGGCCCAAATGCTTCACTTTTCACCATGAAATGTCTTTGCTAGGGAAGATATCATCCTGCTTCATTCTATGAATAAAAGTTAATGTCCAAACAAAGTCTAAAAATGTGCATATGAATAAAATCGCTCTGGTCCCTCAGCGAGGGACAGGAGCGAATTTGACCTTCTAGGCAAAAACTTCATCACTTCATTGTTTTTGATCAAGTCTGGATGCTCTATCATGCTCATTTCGTCCTTCACCATGCCTTTGATGTCTCAATTCGTCCAAACAAGGTCAGGAATGGCTCAAATAAGTATTATCGCTCTGGACCTTTGGTGAGGGATAGGAGCGCTTCGCCTTGGTCCTCCTGGGAGGGACAGGAGCGAAATTCGCTCTGGATCCTCAGTGAAGGACAGGAGCGAAATTTGACTTTTCGAACTCTCTATCAAGATAACTTTTATGGAATATAACATTTAAGTATAAGTGATACTTTAAGTTATATTCCATATATACTTTCAGGATGTTTGAGAGTGGTTTCAGACCTCCAGGAGTTATATTGCAAAATCTAGTTTTTTGAGGTTTTTCAGTTTCCAGACTTAGTCAAATTTCAGGATCAGGACTTTCAGACTTAGCCAAATCTCAAAATCAAGACATCACTCAAGCCGGACTTGCTTATCCATGTGATCACCTGGGCGACACTCAAAATGCAAAGGCTAGCTTACAAAACCCTAAAAGACCAAAAAAAACAAACCCTAAAAAGCAAAAAACATGGGTCCCCATTTGCAATGGGGCGATGTGTGAAAACGTCACAACAGTGCCAAATCTTACAAATAAAATAGCTGAATTAAAATAGATTAAACAACACATTCCCTTCAAACTACATTGATTATTGTGAGGGAAATTGTATTTTTATTATGATATGAATAGACAGCCACTAAATCAGCTTTGATTAGTAATATATAATCGCTCATGTGGTAGTTAAATAATTGTGTGTATGAAATTGTAAGGAGATTCTACATTGAGAATGCAAGTAGGAATGGTTGTCAACAAAAGCTGAAAATGGAGGATTTAGTTAACAAATCTTCAACCAATGGGTTTCTTGGCAAGCATGTCCATCATCCAAACACATTTTTTGGAAACCATCCATCACTGTAATATAAACACAAAACAGCTACATTACCTTCATAAATCTGAAAATGGTAGTAGCAACTATCATTGTTGTGTTGCAAGTTAGTTTTGTTTGAACATAGGCTTCTCCTGGTTAATAACAACCTGACAACCAAAGATTGAGTAGATTATGAATCCGTTATGTTAAACAACACAAAAATGGGTAGTTTAAACATAGAGATGGTTGAGTTGGAACCTACTTATTTCAAATTAGGAATCTCTCTTCCGGAAAGTGCTGAGCAAGGTACAAATGCTAGCTTTTACGACTATTGATGGAGTAAGGGCCCTATGAGGGCATAGGTAGAGGTTGTATACCTCAAGGCATAGGCTACCCTTCTCCATCTGAGGTGATCACCGATGGAAATTGTATGACCCATAAAGAGATAAGCTTATCCATGCTCGGGATTGATAGTAGTCAAGGAGCATATGATGCTGGATGACTATTAGCCGTACCACATAGATAAGATGGATTATGCCAGGAGCATGTGGGTCTTGGGGCCAGCAACATGTCGGCAATGGATGTCCATGGTTGCTTAGTCGTTTGATAGACTGTAGGAAGAAGAGATTCTAATGAGGCATAAGTAGGTAACATACCAAGCTTCACTAAGTAGTAGTGTTATGTCATTGATACTTTCCTTTACAATGGTAAGAACACCCTGTGTAGCTCGTCTTAGGTGGTTACCTTTCCCTTTTCTTAGCAAGACAGTCTGAACACCTACTCTCTCACCGCGAGCCACAAAATCCAATTGGAGGGGTGGATAGGGATTATATTCACATTGGAGGGTTTATATTGCACCCTCGAGGCGAACAATGGAAGGTTAAAGTGAAGAGTCTTCATGATCAGACAAACAATTATGGTATGAATTGAGGTAACATTATCTATTGACCCTTCATTGCTCTTGTGATGTTATCAATTGGTAAATTGTAAATTACTTATGGCATATATTAAGTTTTATGATTTAGGAGAATTACAAAGTTAGTGAAAATTTATTTCATTGTGGCTTTTAATTGCTCATTACTCTTCTGCTATCATGTTCTTTAAAAAAAATAAAATTGTGCAGATTTTCGGTCCTATCTGGGGTTGTCGTTACATTCCCCCTCGCTTGTCCCCCTCCTCCCCTTTGCCACTCCCCCCACCGTCACCAAACTTAGGTTCTTGGTCCCCCCATAAGGATACTTGGTAGAACATTGTACTTTTTTATTAGTCAACGTCATAGAAAAGATACATGTTGCTAAGAAGAATTGGAAAACAAGCATAAATGCAGTAACACAAAGAAGCACCTTAGGGAATTTTTATTCCCTTAGCTTGAGTTATGTTTTTAGTTGTTTGTGTGCAATTGCAATAGAAGGTTGGACAAGCAATGATAAAAGCTAGAATGGCTTTCAAGGATGAGTATAAGCTCACAATAAGCTAGGAAAATAGAAAGAGAACAATTTGGCAGTGAAGCATGGTTTATGGTCCAACAAGTACTTAGAAATAGAGGAGAAAATTATGTGAAAACTATGGAAGTACCTAAATTGGTGGAAGGGTATGACATGCCTTGATTCTTCAGTTCAAAAGCATGGTTCTATCATCTACTCCAATTTTGTGAGCAACTCTTACTTGGATGTTTGATGCAGTAGCATTGTGGGATAAAAGCAATCCAGCTTCAGCAAATAAAATTATACTACCACTTGGATTCTTGATTTTTATTGGAGTTTGATTTTGATGAATGGTTGAGTTATTTTGGGGGGTTTCTCTTCTAAAAATAGAAGTAGTTGTTAACTGCATTCTTTTAGAGGAAAAGATGGACACAACTCTTGGGAATAGAATATTATAAGTAGAGTTGCATAGTGTTAGGGGAAAATAAGAGTTAATAGAAGCTTGTCTTTTTATGCACTTATGTATGAGAAATTGGAAGATATAGAGAAGAAGCTTTGATTGTTCTTTCTGATTGTAGACCTCAAATGTTCTTTCGATTACTATTTGATTATACCCTGTATTTTCTGAAATCTCAGATTTTGATGGCTGGTGATAGTTTTTTGCTTTTGCTGTTATCATGTTTAAAAGTGCTCACAGCTATATGTCTAATCGTCTTTCTATACTATGTTTTGTGAAGAAAATATAGTATGTGCTTGTATTGATCATTAAGAGCATGGTTTAATAATTAGAAAGAGAAATACCCTGATTTGTAGCAGATTAAATGTGGCCATTAATATTTACTTTGTTTATATATTTGTATTTCATGAATGTTGTACATACAAGTCACGATTGGGTTATAATGTTGACTCTTGAATAGTGCAGTAAGGATTGTTTGGAAACAGGGTTCTGCCTCAGCAGTAAACGCGTTACATCAAAATTCTACTCATTATGCCCTTTTTCTTGGGTAGATGTTTAATGCATTCATATATTGCTTTATCCTGATAATGTTTTGCATTTGTCATTAGAATGAATGTCTGCTACAATAAACATTGGACTTATGTCCAAATTTTCACCTATAGTAATCAAGCAAGTATTGCCATTGCTTCTCTTCAAGATCTTAAAATGGCTTTCCATTTTAGGCGTTAATTCTTTGCAGGAACCATGAGGATGCCTTTCTTTGTGTCCTGTACCATGACATGCTGTCCTTCCTGGAATACTTTTTCTTTTTCTGCGCAAATCTGCTCTCTTTATGTTGCCCATTCATCGTCTACAGGTTTTATATAATCTGCTATTGTATATTTTGGATATTCACCACAAAATCTTCTTTGTCTCAATTAAATGACACTCTTTCAAGTAGAGCAACCAAGCACTACACCTCCCTTCTGAATTTTCACCGCACACTATTAGAAAAAACAATTTACTAGTAAACCTGTTATGCTAGAATTAAAATTAAACTATGGTTGTACCGAGAGTAATTTGTACTGTTTGGGGCTCTTTCCAACTACACATCAGCACAAATTGTCCAAGCTTCTATTCACCAACACCATTAGGCCATTTGTATGGGAATGATACACTCAACTATTGTCATGTCCCTAGCTAGGTCAGCCCAGAAATGAAATAAAAGGTGTTTTTTTAACACCATAATAAATATATTAATTAATAAATATTTAAATTTTAAAAAATAAAATAAATTAAAGTTAAAAATTTGAAATTCAAATTAGGTGCTAGTTTTTGGGCCCTACTGTCCTTAATCAAACAAGTATTTATGTGTTACTTCTGGCTGGGCACTCATATTAAGAATTGATTGGAATTTTGGGAGAACTCCTGAGTTGGTTGGCTGGGACAAAAACCTCAATTACCCTATAGGGCGGCCACCATTTTTGAAGGACTGCACAGATCTTCACTAGGCTGTAGGCCACCCATTTCGCCAGTCCAAACCACATCCATTGGCTATCACATTGAGTTTATTGCTGCATGACCTTGAGGAGTGCTAGATGAGTTTCCTTGAGGGTTGTGTGCACTCAAGAGTGTGGAAACCTGCAAGTGTCACTAATTCTTGCCAAGAAAGCACCTATGTGGTGATCTCAAGGTGAAATCCCCTCATCTCCAGGCTGCATTCAAAAATATACTCTCGATTATGGAGGATGTCTTACCTTAATGCTTTAGGTGCGAGTCGAGACATGATCCTCAACCTATGTGACTCCCAATTGAAGTGTTACCTTTCAAATTGCAAGATACTAGTGACAAACATAAGTGGAAGGGGATTTGCAGGACCTACATCAGGTTGACCAACAACAAATCAGCAGCCAAGGGGCAAGTTAAATCAACCCAATCCCTTTCAGCCTACCCCAGACTAGCCATGACAACAGGAAGAACCGTACAACCAGTGATAATTCATTTGTAATAACATATTGTGTGTTGTCTAAACTTTTAAATCACATACTAGATTGTATTTGGAGTCATACATTTCTGATCTGACTGAATTGCATTTGTGAAAAATAAACCTTATTCTGTTCAAATTTAGAGTTTATTGTTGAGTGTTTGTGATAATTTTTATAAGGTAAATTCTTAACTTTAAGTAATTGAGAGTAGAAATCAGAAATGTGTTTGGAATCATAACAGTGGTATTGAAGCTGCCTTTTCTGCTAGCCCGCGGGGTTGTGTGTGATGCATTTTCATGCAAAAAAGTGATTGAGAAATCAGGTACCAACAAAGGGAAAAAAGAAAGGAAGAATCCATGAGTGATGGAGTGCTAGAAGCTCTAATCCTAAGTTATCAGTTTGGCTCCTGCAGAGCCGAAGTCCTGGTCTTGTCTAGCTCAAGTTTGGAGGTCTGGATTTGGTTCCCTATGGGTTTGGGCAAGGTCCTTGTAATTCCCTACGGGTCTGTCCTAGGCGAACCTAGGGTGAAGTAGTCAGGCACCCGTGCCAATTCACCTATTTTATTTATTTTGTTTTTTACACTTTTTTTCTGTTAAAGTTGTAATTTGCCCCCAAACCCTAAAACATGGTGTATAGAAAACATCCAAAAGGAAAAACCAAACTCATTTTTCATACTATGCATGAAAAACGAAAATATTATCCTCCATCTCTAAACTTTTTTTTGCTTGCCATTGCATAAATAGAGTTGATGATTGATTGTTGAATGTTCCAAGCTGATTGTTGTGCTATTCCTACGCATTTGCAAGAGGTTTGTTTGTTGTCAAGGAGATCCTATAGGAATATTTCTTCAAAAGAGGTAGGTTTTTTGAAGTTTTTGGTTTTTTTTCCTAACTGATTTTAACAAATGAACTCTCTTGTTTTGTTTTGAAGTTTTTGGTTTGTTTTCATTCTTCTAGTTATCTATAACACATAATTAATTTTTTTAAATTAATCAACTAATAAGTTGTATTTATATATTTTTGTTTTCATTTGTTTCAATTATTCAAATGTGTTGTTTATTGAACTCGTTTTCTTAGGTATTACAATGGCAACTAGTTCTAGCTTCATGAACCGACCCAAACTCAAAACAAACTTAAACTCTTCCCTTTGGAAACATCTTGAAATGGTACTGTAACTTCCAGGTGGTGGGGCTTATGTTTGGATTTGTAGTGATTGTAAAGTTAGATATTCGAGCTCATAGAGTTCAGTGAAAAAACATTTGTGCTAGATCTTTGCACAAGGCATAAATTTATTTTTGAAGAAAAGATGGCAATGGCATTCTAGAAGCATAAGTCTTGGCATATATTGAAGAGCAAGAAAAAATAGATCAAGTAGCAGGCCATAAATTAAATCATCTTTTGTTAAAGGAAGGATCTCAAGGGTTGAAGCTCCCTCCACCGCCTTCTCATTCTCAACCTATAGAGAGCCATCCATTTTTTTCCATGCTTGAAGAACAATCTATGACCTCTACACAAGAGATCAAAGGGACTGTTGGAAATGGCATTTCATAACGAGTCTTGAGAGATTGTTGATCAACACATAGTGAGATGTGTATGCAAGTGGATCGGTATTCAATGTTGTCCACTCACCATATTGGCAACAAATGATGAAAGCAATTAATGAGGCTCCAAAAGGGTACACGAGATCGACTTTTGAGAAGCTGCATAGCACCTTATTGGAAAAAGAGGTGAAATATGTAGGAGTCCTTGAAGCCCATAAGGGATTTGTGGGTTAGAACATGGGTGTCCATCATTTTTGATGAATGGAAATATGCAAAACATTGGTCATTGACCAATGTTATTGCAGTGTCCCCTAAAGGGGCAATGTTTTGAGAGAAGTGGATTGTGAAAGGAAGGTGAAGTATGGTGCATTTATTGCTAACATTGTTTGTCAATTCATTGAGGAAGTGGGCCCTTAAAATGTTGTGCAAGTTATAATAGACAATGCCAAAAATTGTAGAGCAGTTGGGTTATTGGTTGAGGAGCGTTATTCACACATTTTTTGAACACCTTGTGCTGCCCACTCCCTCGACCTTATGCTGCAATAAATTGCCACCAAAATTGATTGAATCAAATAGGTGTATGTTGAGGTCAAGAGATCCAAATGTTCATCACTAACCACGATATGTCACAAGTCATATTTTGAACTTAGAACATTCTCAAAATTGGAGCTGTTGAAGGTAAGTTAAATAATAAATATGGTTCACTTTAGTAAACTTTTTAAATTTAATTTTTTAATTTTTTTTACTTTCAAAAAGTTGTTGAGACTCCGTTTTGCCTCTAACACAATTGCGTTGAGACAATTTGTGAAGGTTCATGAGGCACTTTCTAACATAGTCATTAGCCTAAATTGGTCCATATGTAGGTAATTTAGCACTACAAGAGAAACAAAGGTTAACAAAATGATCCTTGATGACATTTGGTGGGTCTTGTTGAGTATTTCCTTAGTTTTATTGAGTCCATATTGAGCATGATCCCTTATGCCAACATGGGTAGGCTCTGTTTGGGTGAGGTATATAATAGCATTGACTCAATGATTGAGAAGATGAAGGTCATTATAAATGCAAAAGAGTAAATTACTGAAAAATAAATAAAAATCCAAACAATTACACAAATTCATTGAAGAGAGATGGAATAAAACAACCACTCTGGTACATCTTCTTGCCTTTGCATTTTGTCTCAAATATTATAAGGTTGAGCTCCTATTTGTGACAAGAGTTGCCTTTGTTAGGACTCAAATCTGCAGTATCCTTTTTTGCTTGAGTCCCTTCCCTTTTTGTATGTGTTAGTGGTGTATGAATCCATTGTGGATAATTGATATGAGAGAAGTTAAATTGGTCACATTGCTCTTGTTGTTCTTTTGGACATTGTGCTTGGCCCCTATGTTTGCCTTAGTCAATTTCCCATGTTGCAGAACTAAAAATTCCACTAAAATAAAATGGTCTTAGGTTCCGTAGGAAATGGAACCCCAACAAGTTCCTATTGCCCCATTAAGTGCCAATAGCAAAATAAAGGGAATCTAAGGGGGTGAAATGGAATTAAGTGGTGTCAAAACTTTCTTTGTTTCCCAAAACCAATGAAAGTGTCGACAAGGTTCCTAATGATGGTGAAGTTGTCAATAAGGGGAAGAAGTAGAGCGCAAGACAAGTTTAATTGATTTTTCAAGGTCAATAGAGGAGTAACATGTTGACAACTATGCATGTTTTACATCCTCTCCACCTACTCCCAACATTCATGACATGTAACCTAGCGACTAGAGTTATTGCAAATCATCTCCCTTCGATCTTTAGTGTCCATTTTGGGCACGTTTCTCCCTTGGCCATTGAATTTTAAATCACAATAGTGTTGCATTTAGGTTTAACACCCTGCATGCATAAAGATGTGTTTTTTGGACATACTTGAAGAGGGGTTGGTGATGGTATGGTTTTGTAGATGCCTGTGTGGCTGCCAAAACTTTCTAGGGCACAAAATCTGCCAATCCAAACCATTTTGAACAAATTTTGTGCTATTCAAGGGAAAATATGAATGTTTTCATATGGAATGTTATATGTGAATGTCTCCATGAAGCTATGAAGGATTCGAGGGTGTTGTATTAGCTGGAAGGAAAGCCACAACAAGGCACACTTTATCAGCTTAACCAGGTCATGTATTATATAAACTAGAATGGCTCTGTAACATTCTTTTCCTTGTTTCTTAATTATGGAAGGAAAGAACCCTTGCATATTTTTGAATCAAGCTATTATTTTTTATTGAGCTGAAGCTCTCATTAGAAGCTCTAGATAATATGAAAGAGAAATGCTTTGCTTATACACAGTTAGTCATAGCTTCTCATAGCTGAATAAAGAAATGAAGCTGAAACTAAACCCTATTAGTTGGGGTTCACTCAAATTGCAGAATTATAACCAAGAAGAACATTTGGGTAGATTGCTCAAGGCAGAAACGTAACTTAGTAATTGGTGAAATTCGTAGAATGTGAAGTGGGAATATTATTTGCATAGAAATGCCAAGAGTCACAATTCATTAGTGATATCCTTTTAATTTTATTCTGTTCTTTAATTGAATTAGTGAGAAGCTTCCTCGGCTCTGTTAAACTGAGCCAAAATAAAAGTAGTGAACAACCCCTCTAAGAGGAGAATGCTAAATAATCTTTGTGTGAAGAAGGTTAGATAGACAAATAAGGGCTCTATAGTGCTCCTTAACTGCAAATTGGTATATATATATAAACATACAGTTCACTTGGATAGTGTAATGACATCATGTATTCACATAATGCATGCAGAGTACAAAAGCTTAGTACGAATATGAGAGCTAGCAGCCCTATTGCCTATCTTACCTTTTCCATACTAAGGTATTAATATTAGACTAAAACCATGGAGTAATGAACCCTGAGGGGAAAAAGCTACACTTAAAATCAGTAAGATTGAATATTTTTCATTTCTTAATAAGCTATGATACTCTATAGAGAGATGGTGCTTATACTTGAATTATGTGTATTGTAATTGGTTACCAAGTGGTCATCCATTAATTAAGTTTCTTAGAAAAGAACCTATGTCCTAAAAGTTCAAGTTGTAGCCAAGCTCATGAAGAGAACAAACTAAGAAAGTTAAGGTAGAAGTAGAGATTAAGAAATCGCCCAAAAATCGCGAGACTCGGCGAGTCCGAGTCCGAGACATGCTCGCCGAGTCTTTGGAACTTGGACTCGGGCTCGGCCGAGTCTGGCGAGCAAACTCGCCAAACTCGGCGAGTCCCAAGCCTCAAACTCGGCCGGCGTCCATGCATAAACAAAGACCCAAAAAAAAAAATTTTAATAGATTTTTGAAGTCCTTTTTTTTTGTTTAGTTATCTCTAACCCCCAAAAGTGAACTTCATTTCATTCACTTGCAAAAATAGGAGTAAAGTGAGTTGGGAAGGAAAACAAGGGTGCATAGAAGAAAAACCAGCAAGGAGGAAGCTCAAGTTTTCTTCAATTTATCACATTGGGGCTGCATTGTGTTTGGATTTGGTGCATCAAGAGTTGGATAGGAAGAGTTTGCAGCTCATTTCAAGCTTGTTGTAAGAGGTAAGATTTTTTGGTTTCTTGTATGCAAAAATTCCATTTTCTATTCATTTATTTTGAAAGTTTTACATTTTCTTCCTAAATCTTTTGTATGTTTGTAACTTTGTATGTAGCATGTAGTATGTAGTTGTACTATGTAGGGTTGTATGTAGGGTTTGTAAATGTTTTTTTTTTAAAGTAGGGTTTGACAAACCCTACAATTTTTACTTTTTTTAAAATTTACAAACCCTACCTTAGTTTTTTTTAATATATGTATTAATTTCATTTTGTATTTGTAATGTTTTATTGCAGAAAACTTCACTTTATTATTTGCCTCAACTTCAAGTTTCACAAAACTATCCTACAATGTCTACTTCAGCTTCTACCCCCCTATAGAAAGGACCCTGCTTGGAAATATCATGAGGATTTTCCAGGGCAAGGAAAGGGGCAAACAAAATGTACATTTTGCAAAACAATATTCCATGGAGGTATATATAGACTGAAATACCATATTTCTAGTGTGCGTGGACATAATGCCGAACCATGCCTAAAAGCACTCCCTGAGGCCGTTCGTGAATGTTATGTAATGGTTGAGGAAATTGAAAGGAAAAAGAAACAAAAGGAGGATCAAGCGGCCATTGGGAGAGAGGCAACTTTAGGAAGAGGGACACAGTTAGGTTGTGTTGGAGGCCCTTCTTCCTTACCTTCATATCGTCCCACTAAGTTTACTACTGCTGGTGCTTCTGCTTCTACTTCTATAATTGGTAGTGCCACCGCCACTTCTCATGCTCCTAGCACTAGGAGTTGTAGTGGGAGTGTTAGTATTGGACCTAGGATTCGTAAATCTAGGTTGGATACCTTCTTTGTGCCTCACACTACTCTTGGGTCCCAACAGTCGCTTGAGGGAATGGATTGGAACAAGGAGGTCCATGATGCCGCTAAAATGGCAGCTGGCAGGTTTTGGACCTACAACAGTATTCCATTCTTTGCAACCAGGTGAATGTTTTATAGCTTTTATGTTTGATTGTTTTAATTTTTATACTTAACTTATCTCATTGAATTTTTATACTTAACTTATCTCATTGAGTTTATTTGTGACAGGTCTCCTTGTTGACAAGAAATGGTTGATGCCCTTACCATATGCAGGGCAGGGTTCAAAGCCCCTACTGAGAGTGATTTGAGGGACCTGTTGTGACCTTTTTCACACATCGCCCCATTGCAAATGGGGACCCTCTCTTTTCCTGCTTTCTAGGGTTTTTGTTAGTGCCTGTGACCTTTCGCTTCAGTTTTACCAAGCCTTGTTCAGTTTTGAACAGTTCAAGCCCTGACGATTGAAAGTTAGTTTTTGCAAATCATGTCATTCCAGAGTACAAACACCTTCAAAGTGCTTAAGGACGAAGATCGCAATCGATCTAGACAAATTTGAACAACTTTCTATTTTTAGAAAGTTTGCTTTTTTGCTTTTTCCTATTTTTTAGGAAGTTTCGTTTTTGGCATTTCTAGCCCAATCCCCGGTATGTCTATTTTTATAAAGTTTTCTTTCTATTTTTAGAAAGTCCTCTTTTTGGCTTTTTCAGAATGGGTACTCAGGGTCTGCACCACCACCATTGACCTGCCTCGACTGGGATCCAAAATTTCCAAGTTCCGACCTAAAAAACCAAATCCCTACATTTTAGGGGGCGTGATGCCTCAGATGATCCACCTAAGCATGGATTTCTAATTTCAAGTTAATCTGGTTAAATTAGATTAAACTGTGAAATTTTGAAATTTCTCTAAAAATGGCTGTCTGGAATGTCATCTTGATCCTGAAATTTGACTATCTGGAAAATTGGAGAATCCTCCAAAAACTAGATTTTGCATTATTAGTCCTAGAGGTCCGAAACCACTCTCAAACATCCTGACAATATATATGAAATATAACTTAAAGTATAAGTGGTTATACTTAAATGTTATATTTCATATATAGTCCGCCCTCTTGAGAGCCCTCCAAAGTCCGCCATAGGTTGGGAGGTCATGTAGGAGCAACCTCCAAAGTCCGCCAATGGTTAGGAGAGCCATGAGGAGAGGCCTTCAAAGTCCGCCCCATGCCTTAGCCAAAATTTCGCCTTGATGGAGGCCATGTAGGAGAGACCTCCAAAGTCCGCCAAGGGTAAAGAGAGCCATGAGGAGAGGTCTCCAAAGTCCGCCATACCTTGGAAAGGTATCCAAAGTCCGCCAAAACTTGGAGAAGATGGAGATAAATTTCAAAAGTCCACCTACACATTGAAAAGTCAAACAAAATCAACATGATGTCGTAAAACTCCTCCAAAATTTCGAATTCGAAGACCAAAATAGAAAGTTTTCCAAAGGAGAATATTGGAAGATTAACAGAGATTTCGAACTTGAAAGCCAAAACGGAAAGTTTCTAAAGGGAAAATTTGAGGATTAGCAGATATTTTCGAACCTAAAACCAAAATAGAAAGTTTTTCCAAAGAAGAATATTGGAAGATTAATAGATATTTCGAACTTATAAACCAAATTAGAAAATTTTGGAAGATATTTTTCAAACTTGGAAACATGACAAACGCTTTCCAAAAGGACTGAAGATGGGATTAGAAGTATGATTTGGAAGATCTTAAGGGTTTCTACTTGAGGATTTAACCTTGCCTACAAATACTTCATTATCAACTTCATTATTACACCAACAATTTCAAAATTACTAAGGAGAGCTTAGTAAATTAGTTCAGTTCGAAGATCATCTGGATAAAGTTTTTGACATTTCTGGAAGTTGGATAATCACTCTTGACCAAAATTTCGCAGATTTTTGGAAGGCAATCAAACACGAGAAGATTATTTAACCTTTATTGATTTTTTCTGAGTATTCTTGAGAGAATTCCTATACCTGCCTCTGCCCATTCGAAGGTAAAACCAAATTCATGATGCAGATTTATGGATTTTTTCTGAATATTTTCCCAAACTTGAGAGTTATTTTTTCAAAATTTTTTTTGGTAAGTATGAATGTTTTTTTGAAAGTTTTAAACACTTGGTGGCGATAACAACCAGCCTCAAGACTGAGGGTTTTTGAGGTGAAAATTCGATTTGTGGCTAAGTATGAGAGTGAAAAATGGAAAATTTTCCAACACTTAGCCATTTCGCGGCCCCGTTATTTTTTTTCGAAATTTTGCGAAATATTTTTCTAACTTAAAATTTTCGTTGTTCATCCGTAGGTCCTAGATACTATGAAATTCCAGGTGGATAAAGATGCTCCTCCAGAGTCGAGGATGACTTCAAAATGGAAGAACGTCAACGACACCAACCTCGGACACATCAATCTGAGGGAATTCAAGAAGCGAATGTTTGGTCTGGACAACCTCGTGCCTACCACCATTGCGCGAAAGATGATGAAGAGCGGTATTGTGCATGCTGCTGGCTTCCTCCCCACCATGCAATGCAATGAACTAGTAGTCGAATGTGCCAAACATTACAACCCCATCAGCAAGGACATTGTGGCACCTGATGGAAGGATACTGGCGAACATCAGTGATGAGGCCATCAGAGAGGCCTTCAGGATCCCGGAGTATCACAACACAGTGTATATGGCTAAGGACGAAGCAGACAGTCTGTATCAGGACCACCTGGAAGAGTATGACGCCATAGTTAACCATTCCTGGCTAGACAAGCCAAGGAAGGACGCCTCCAAACTTCAGAGGAAGAGCCTAGTGCAGGCATACTTCAAGGAAGACATCGGAGACATGATCGTCCTGCTCAACAGAATAATGGGAAGCCCTCAGGGAGCTCCATTTGAACCCTGGATGTATTATTTCATTAATGAAATAATCAATGGAGTAAAGATGATAGACTGGGCTAGGATGATTAGCGAGAACCTAGACAGCCAGCTGAGGGACCTAGAGGCAAATAGAACTTTCTTCATGAGTTCTTACTTGTTCTATTCCTTGTCCAGGACCTACAGGTACAAAGGTCTCACTTGTAGAGGAGAAGTAGGGAGCAAGGAGAACCAGTTTCCAGTATATGATTGCTATCCTCAGCTCCACATGGAAGAGAAATTCCATTACAAAAGAGTGAGTGATACTTTCCTTATGCACATCACTCGGACATTGCAAAGCGGGCTGCACCAGAGACTGGTACATCCAATACCCGAAGTTCACTTACCTTCGAATCCAGGGATTCTCCGGACCTCCATACAAGCTTCCAGCTTACCCTACCAACCGGGTGGTGTTGCTCGAGGTTGTAAGACAATTGGAGAAGCATATAGTGATTCAAAGGGATAGGCAAAAGAAGGCAGGGACGCCTTCACTTACAATAGGCAATGGGCTGGAAACGTGTCCGTCATCCCAAGCTTCTGCGACTGCTGAGAAGGAGCTAGCCTGGTATCCCCTCTATCAATACAAGACAAGAAGGAATTTCGATCCATTCCACAGGATAAAGAAGATCAAAGAAACGACGTTTGAGCACAGACCAGACCTAGAAGACTACTGGGCTAACGCAACCGATAGCTTCGAGATCAGGAAGAGATTCTGGTCGAGAATCCCTTTGACCATGGTGAGAGCAACAGAGGTATTCAAAGTTGCCGATCAAGTGGAAGAAAGCTTAGAGCTTCATCAGCCGGGCTTCAAAAAGATGAAAGGTGAAACCCTAGTTTTGATAGATTGGACAGAGGGGGAGAAATCAGATCTTGCAAACCTCATGAGGTCGATGGTTGAGTATTCAAGGTGGTGGACGTCTGAAAAGACAAAGCAGTTGAAAGCCAAAGGTGTGACCCTGACCTACAAATCAATGGGAGTAGATGATACGCTATCCATCGATCCTTGTACCTCTGCAGGTGATGCCCGAAATCTAGAAAGTGTTGGGTCTCGGAAGAGGAAAGAGTTAGTGGGAAGCTCGGTGAAAATCACAGGGAAGAAGATCATAGGAGAAAGAAGGGAGTCCAGCGAAGGTCAATCCATTCTGAGTGCCGCTTCTATCATGCCTAATCAGAATACAGTTAAAGAACGGGAGTTGAACATCTGTGTAGTTGATGATGAAAGGAGAATGCCTTCTCCTTCAGTTGAAGAAGTAATGAAGGAAGCTGTCCAAAGTCCAGACAGAGAGCAAAGGGAAACACCTACAGTCTTCTTGGACGGCATACCAGCAAACCCAGGAGAGGCAGATGATGAATTTGACCATAACACTGTCGAGCAATCAACTGTCCCGGATTGGCGAAGGGAAAGGATAAAGACAAAGGTCCCCAAGGAGACCTGTTCCGAAGAGGTCATTGCAGCATTTCTGGAGAGGGTGAAAGAGCCCACTATAACCAAACCACCCAAGCCCACCAGAAAGTTTTCCTTAATTCAAAGAGACAGTGCAGGGTTCAGGACAGTCCAGATAGCAGTGCCCAAAGAAGGAAAGACTAGGGATAATGTCGTTGCAGATGATTACAAGGTCACTACCATAGAGCTGGATAAGCCCACCCAGGACCAAGAGGTCTAGTATTTTGACGACTCTTGCAGTGTTCTGAAGGCAAGTCTAGCCCATGAAAAAGAAAAGAGGAAGAAGGTCAAAGAGGAGAACCAGTAGTGGAGAAGGTACGTTCTCCATCTTACCAGACCACTTGACCATGAGATCCTAGTTACTCCACCACAGCCTCTTCAGCAGGGATCAATGAAATATTATGATGATATGAAGGGCTCATACACTCAAGCAAAGGAGTGGATTTCAAACGCTTCAGCGCGTGCTGACACATTAGTAGAGAATCTGGTATTGGCACATGACTCGGCCTTTTCCCTGATCAATCGTATCCAGGATCTAGCCATCAATTGGGAGGATATGACTGAAATTCAGGATGAAGTACTTCCACACCTGAAGGTTATCCGAGGCTTGTCGAAGAGAAGCCTAGTGGAAGCAGGTATCATACAGACCGGAGACAGGTACGACTTTAGCACATGGTACTATGCCTTGGTCACGCGGATTGAAGTTCTAAAGAAATCCGAAACCAAGTGCTCAAAGACAGAGGGAAGTGTTAGAGAGATCCTGGGCAAGGTATTCCATGTGGCGTCAGAGATCTGGAAGAAGGAAAGCCTAAGGGAGAAGCATCTGCAAGCAGAAAACCTAAGAGCTAGAATCCAGTCTAGTTTCTTCAAGGATTCAGGGATGATTGACAAAGGCGATTTCTCAAGAATTGCAAATTTTTTCTTCATCGATGAAAATTTCCTTGCCCAAGCCGTTGAGTGGGAGAGCATCCTCGCCACCTGTACCGATGATGTGGATATCATTGACTTTCAAATTAGCAGCTCGCCAAGTGTCGCCATGGAGGAGGTCAAGCTCATTGTGTCCAGATACGTCAAATCTCTAAAAGAGGAAAGTGGACACTCACCACAGTCAGATGAGCAACTTCTCCATGTGTCACCCTCTTATTCATTTGAACTAATAGTGTTTGGGGAAACCCTAATTAGGGTTTGTAGCTATCAATCTTGGCCCTTGATCACTGTTCGATCTCGGCCATTCATTGATTTTCGAAAAACTATATAAGGTTGCCTCCTCTCATTTGGAGAGTGTGAGGTTTTTGATATATTGTTGCTTAAGGTCATTTCCAGATAATATATTGCATGTGCGTTGCTTTGTAATCACTATTGTTTGAATGATTTGCATGGTTTCAATCTCCTCAACATCTAGTTAAAGTTAATATAGATTTACTTACATTGTTGTTAATTTGAGTGAAGGATTTGATAAGTATCAATTGATTGTGCATCTCCGTTCATACTTTTGGTAAATGGATGATTTCCATTCTACCGTGCAAAGTTAGTCTGAGCCCATCCCCTGTGCATCCCAACATCTCGATCATAAGCACAACCCACTGAAGATTGCACCAGCTTTGTGTAGTTGTCCCTAGTGTGGCGAAGCGAAGTTTGGTTTCTTGAGAGCATCCAGTTGACACCGTCTCCGGAATTCGTAGGATTAGATTAACCTTTCTAACCCTATTCCTTTTCTCCTTTCTTTTGAAAGTCTAAACCCCAAAAATCCCAAAAAAGAAGAAGAGCCTAAAATTGCCAAATCCATCTAAGTTCAGCAGTTCAGGATACTTGTCAAACGTAAGTCCCCCTTGAGATTTTCAGCATACACTACCCAAGAAGCTATTCCACTAAAGTCGCTTGTTCGCACATATAGACCTTGGAATCAATAGTGATTTTTCAGGAGAGGATAGAATGCCTTCGGGTATCCTATCCTAATGTTTGGTAGATGAAAAACAAACACCAACAGGACCCATTTTGTCTCAATTGGTGAATGATGTGAAGAAGGATTTAGATAAACAGCACCAGATATGGAGCACTAAAGGTTGCACCATCATGACTGATGGTTGGATGGATAGGAGGAATAGAACTCTCCTTAATTTTCTTGTTTCTTCCGCAGGTGATTGATTAATTTTAGTTTCATATATAGTCTTTAATTTTTTATTTTTTATCTAATGGTTTATTGAATGATCATTGACCTAGCTTTATTTTTTTATTTCAGGGGGCACCATTTTCATCAAGTCCATTGATGCCTCTGCCCATTGCAAGAATGTCACCTACCTATGTGAGCAGATAGAGGAGGTGATTGGTGAGGTGGGTGAGGAGAACGTGGTACAAGTGGTGACCGACAATGCAACAAATTATGTTGTTGTGGATAAACTTTTGATTACAAACTAATTTTGTTTGCAAATTAATTACTATTTTGTAGTTTGTACCTCCATTAATTACAATTTACAATGCAACAAATTATGTTGCTGTAGGTAGACTATTGATGGAGAGGCACCCATCTATAGTTTGGACTCCATGTGCTGCCCATTGCATTGACCTCATGTTGGAGGATATTGGAAAACTCCCATGGGTCAAGAGATGTGTAGAAAGGGCAAGAAATGTGTGCAAATTTGTATATAATCATTCATGGGTGTTGGCTCTTATGAGACAATACACAGAGCAGAAGGAGTTAGCTCGTCCAGGAATCACAAGATTTGCCACAAACTTCATCACATTGCAGTCCATGCTTAGCTCTAAGTCGGCCTTGAGACGTATGATTGTTGGTGAGGAGTGGTCTTCCTCATCCTATGTTGCCACTCCTATAGGGAAAGATATGGCAGACTGAATTTTTTATGAGCGACACTTTTGGGTCCCTTGTGATGAGATAGTGAAGGTAAATTTTTTATAAATTCTACAATTTAACTTTGTGTTTTATAACTTATTATATGTATTGTCTTATTTGCTCATTTTTCTAAATTACGCTATTTTCAATTTTGCATTTTGTTAAGCCCTTGGTGGTTTTGTTGCGAGTTGCGGATGGAGAAAAGCCCGCAATGGGCTATATATATGAGGGCATGGATAGGGCGAAGGAGGGCATCAAATCCGTCTATGGAGGAGATGAGAGCAAGTATGGTCCCATTTGGGAGATCATTGATAGGAGATGGCATCATTAGCTTCATAGGCCCATCCATGCAGCAACCTATTATCTGAATCCTGCATTCCATTTTATCCCTTCTTTCAAGGCTGATGTGGAGGTCCTTAATGGGCTATACTCAATCATGGAGAAGATGAAACCTGCTGGTACTACTCAGATAGAGCTTATTCGAGAGCTACAGTTGTTCTCAGATGCACAAGGGGAGACCTTCTCTCGTCCTGTCGCCAAAGACGGTAGGACAACTATGATGCCAGGTAAAAATAAATTGTAAGGCTTAATTTTAGTTTTATTGTATATTGTAACTTGTTAAATGAGTTCAAGAGTGAGATTGATTTTATTTATTTTTCTCATTTCAAACTCAGATCATTGGTGGAGCTTTTTTGGCCCAACGACACCAAATATTCAGAAGTTGGCCATTCGCATCTTGAGCCAACCATGCAACGCATCAGGTTGTGAGCGCAATTGGAGTATGTTTGAGCACATACACTCCAAGAGGCACAATAGATTATTTGTGGAGAAGATGAATGATCTCGTCTTTGTTCACTACAACCTCCGCCTAAGAATGAGAAAGAATGCATTAGTTGACATCTCTCCTATCATTCTAGATGAGGTTGATCTTGAAGCAGAGTGGGCCAATGAGAGTCAGACTGATCCTGCGATTCTTGCGGCTGTCTTTAGTGATGATGACACTGATTGGATCGACCAGGTAGATATAGAGGCTGAGGCTGTAGCCATGGCAGAGGAGCAGAGAGCACGAGCAGAGACAGGAAATACTGAGAGTGACACAGTTATTCCTGATGTTGGTGAGAATGGCATGGTGTCACGGGGAGCGACTATGGTTGCTGAATCATCCAGGATGTACCTTAAATGCCTTCGCAGGGGGCCAGGGCGAGAGGGTGCACGCTCCTCTGAGCCATAGGCTTGTAGTTGTATTTACCTTTGGTATTTGTGTGGAACATTTGATGATGATCATATGATGAGATGGATTTTTTATTCCATGAGTTTTGTAATATTGTATACATTTGACAATATTTATATATTTATGTTTGTTATTTCCTTCAACTACAATTTGCGTTTATGCTTATGTGATTGATGTATGCTTGTGTATGTAATCAAATGAGCCGAGTTTGATGATGTTATTGTGTCTTTAAGGTGTATTCAATAAAGGGTGCATGAAACAAGTTTTAAATCTTTAAAAATCTCTAAATTTCTTGAGTTTTTCACTTTCCCGAGTCCAGCCGAGTCCGAGTCCGAGTCCCGTTTCTTTGGGTAGAAGTATCTTCTGAACTACTGGTTGTGTACCTAATCCTTTAAGTGTGCTTAAGTTTATGGAAATAATGGCAAAAGCCATATTATGATACTGTATAGTGGTATCGAATACATTTTCAAACTCAAAACTATCCTAGGATTGAAACACAAATTACAAGTAACATTGTTGTAATGATAAGTTACAGCCGGATAGGAAGCCAGAGTGGCTAGCCAATCTAAACTTGAAAGCATAGACTCGGTTAGAATCTAGCATAAACATTTGAGATGGTTAGTAGAACCCAACATGTAATTAAAAGTTAGAAATCAGAATACTGGTATGTATTCCTAGAAAGGATAAGCGTAGAAGTTCTATGTTTTCTGCAATTAGCAAATTTCCAGACCTGAAAGAATCATGGTACAATTAACAATTGTAAGATAGTATAGTAATGGTAAACTGAGTTCCCATACCTGAGAATAGGAGAGACAGTATGTTAGCTAGCTCATGAGCTCTAGTATGGAACCAGAAGGTACCATCAACAAAGAAGATAAAAATAAAATAAAAGTGTTTTATAAAGCAAGATTAATAGCTAGTGGTTCTTATTACTACAAGTCTGTTTTCTTCTAAGTCAGAAACATATGTGTAAGCCTAGTAAGCTTCAGATAGAGTCAGTATGCAGGTAGCATAAGAGACAGTCTTGATGGTTTGGAGTTCTACCTCTTGTTTTTGGTTCAACCGAGTAGGGTGTTGATCAATGACTACATGCATCAATGTTTTGCAAATATGTAAAACCTTTAGCCGAGGTGATGCTACTATAAGTATAGGTCAGTTAGTTCTTTTGGTCTAGTTATGCAACCTAATCAAAGGTCATACTAGTTAGGAGCTGCCTAAGGGGTGTGACCGACTAGGGTTATGTAGGGACAAACACCAGATTCAATGGTATTTGAACCAACTTCTTAAACCTCCCTATGAAGAGTTGGGCCAATCCAATTGGAAATGGCACAAGGGACTAGTAAATCCGTGGTTGGGCAAAAAAGTGCCTTGATGATACTTTTCCCTCTTAATAGGATTGCAAAGATTATTTGAAGGTTCAAAATGAATCCAAGAAGCTGTAAACTCTAAACCTCTCTTTCTTTCTTATGTTGTAATGTTAAAATTGATGGAAACAAGCTTATGCATTAGATTACATCTTTCCTAGTTTAATTCTCTGATTTAAAAAAAAAAAGTTTTAAGTTTTTAGTTTCAATGAAGCAATCTTAAAAGATGTTAGTTGTTGCAAGTTTTCCAATTGTTGAAATGTTGTTTATTAAGTTGCATAGTGAATGCATGTTACAACCTTCCAACATCATGCCAACTAATTTGCACACATATGCCAAATCAATGACCATTTACACAACATTGGAGGCCCCTACCTTCTCTATGACATCTCTCAATATGAAATCGGTATTCTACATCCTTTCTCTTCCTAGAATAATCAATAGCTCTAAGAAAATATGAGCTAGCTGAACATGTGACTATGATGTTGATAACTGGTTGTTGTCTAATATCGGTCCACCCATCCATGATAATACAGCAGCCCATCCTAATCCAACACTCTCATGTCCTCTGTCACCAAAATCGCCTTGGAATATTCTTTGTCAAGGAGTTTAGTGCGTAGTTTATGTTCTCTAGGGGGGGTGAATGAGGGACCAACAAAAGCTACATCTTTGAACATTTGTTTGAAGGAGAACTTCCTACATTAAATGGGATGGCATGGACATAGAAAAAATTTGCAATGGAGGACTTTACCACATCTCGAGCATGCATATTGAACAAACTTGCAAATGTACCTGGTTGCTCACAAGTAATAGTTTTCCTCCTCCCTCTTGTGGAAATATGAACATCACCACTAGCACTAGCAACTGTAGAGGGTGTATGCATAGCTAATTGTGTAGATTGTTGGCATTGGCAACCCCTTATACTTTGATTCCACCTCCATGTGCAATCTATAGCACTCTATCTTCTCATCCTCCTTTATGCCTTTACAAACCTTCACCCCTTTTCTTGTATAGCCCAATGGATGACAATACACTCTTGTGTAGCTCCCTCTAAAATCATCATTACAAATGTGATGCAACCTCTTTCTAGTACCACCTAAATTTTTCTTTTTATCTTTGTCTAGGGCTGTCACAAATTGAAAAAGAGGTTTTTTAGAATTAAAGGGGCCTTTTGCATAAGTTATTAGAACTTTGGAAGGGCTTTCAAATGGATTTTTCTGAGGCTGTCCCCCTTCACCCATACCACTCCCACACCGTAATGAACAGCCAAGTTGGTTTTCATTTCCTTCTTCCTTCTCATCATGCCCACTACTATCACCATTGCTGCTCATGTTGTTTTGTTTTGGAATTTGGAAACTAAAAATAAATAAATAAACAAAAAATCATACATCTCATCTTTTAAACTTTGAAAAAAATTGAAAAAAAAAAAGAACAAATGGAAGATTAACATACCTCTTTCGCTTTTGTTGTTGGTTGCTACCTCGCTCACCAATGCTAGTTCTTCCTTCAGCATTTTCAAACCTTGCTGCTTTCTCTTTATAATTTGGCTGCAATTTTTTTCAAGAAATTCTACACATGGAGCATTCTATTTGTTATGTTAGGGTTTAGAGAAGTTGAAAGGAGCCTATAGTAGGAATAAAAAGTATTTCTCTTTTCTTGAGATTATGAACAAAATGTGTTATTGTTTTATTCACCTTGATGCCAGAAGTTATCGAACTAGAGTAATTGCTATGAATGGGTATGTCAAAAAGATCTCAATCCTTGATATGCCAGCCAGCAGCTAGATTATACCGAGAGTACAACTAATTGTACCATTTTTATAGTGCCCAAGTGATGCCAATGTAGAAGGCACAAGAGTGCAAGAATCACTTTGTGGATGTGAGTAAGCCAGTAGAAACTGAAAATGTAAATTAGCAGGTACAAGAAGAAACATGGTTATTGATCTCAAGGAGTAATCTAAAGAAATTAAAAATGTTTATTTACACTAAAACCAGAAAATTCATAAAATTTCAAAAGAGGGGAGAACGATGTAGAAAATTGATAACATCTTTTAGGGGTAGATTGCAGGATTTCAGGGACCTCTCTCAATTGCTTCACAACAAAAAATCATATTTCATTTTATTGACAGTGCATGTTAGACTTGTTCTAGATTGAAGGGAGAATTAGTTACATGATCTGAAAATAGTATAGGACTTTACGGAAGAGTTAGATACAGTTGCATGTTGTAAAAATAGTAGAGAACTCAATGTGTTGATTTATATAATTACTCTATTACCAGGTTGAACCCTAGATGAGTCCTAACAGATTTCCACTGGATTTTGATCCTGCTAAGCATTTGGCCTGTATTTAGCTAGGATCCAGCCCCAGCCTGGCCATTCTGGATGTGCTGAAGGCCTGGGCAAACGAAGGGAGAACCTACAGAATTAAAAAGAAAAAAAGAAAAATCGCATTTAGAAAAAAAACAAAAAAATTTATTATAAAAATGTAACTAACCCTAGAAGTGCATTTTTTTTTAAGGATTTGGTTATAGTGTTAAAATGAAAAATGACTTGCACCATGAAAGTCCTTTTAACACCTTGTTCTCAATGGCTTTAATTTGGGCTTGGTGGTGAAGCCCTGCCCCTTGAACTTGTCTTGTATCATGACAAGGAATGCACCAGGAGCGCTGCCCTGAAGTCCTCAGCCCCATGAGGGCCACTGTTCCTTGACCCCACTGGGGGCTGCCGCTGCCAGACCCATTTTGGGTTTTAAAAAGAAAAAATAAAAATGATTTTGGGCTGCACAGGATGGAAAAGAAACATTTTTTCCAAAGCATTTTCCAATTAGATCTACAGTAATCGAATTCCATTTATACTTTTGATTTGCTGAGTCAATTCCCATTCCAAGTAATGCTACCTTGATGTAATCCATTTTGATTTAACTTGTATGATTTGATAATTGACATTGAATTATCAATTTTCAGCTGTGTCCTCAATTCTGTATCTAATTTTGTACATTAAAGTACTAGTCACCCGACTCGTTGTTATTTTGGGTACTGTCAATTGTACTGCTGAAAAAAGAACAAATAATGTGTTTTATGGAATTTTTAGGGTGACAGGAAGGTGAAAGGCTAACCCATCTATTTGGGTGAGTTTGAGTACATCTAATGTAAAGTGCTGCTATAATAATTTTAATCTGCTATGCTGAATTTTTTACGTTAATCTGCTGCTGATTCTAACTCATAACTGGTTATTTTAATCTGCTATATTGAGGCGTGTTCTAAAGCTTTTATAATTAGTGTAATATAGTGTAAAATTGTAGATCATGTGTACTAGAAATAAATTGATTTCCAGATGAATAATAGACCACGTGTTAGGATCATTATTTTTTAAACATTTTTCTTTTCTGAGTAAAAAGGATTGTTATTGAAGACAGTTTAGTTGTGGATTCACATATAAGGCTTCATGCATCTGTTGCTTTGCTTCATGTTGGAGAATTATTTGCAGGTCTGATGAAGATTTAAAGGAGCTGGATCAAAATACATTGGAGGTAGAGCAGAGTCTTTGCATAACCCATGTGTCCTTAGTCATTGTATTTGATAGCTTCTCATGCCTACACATACATTTATGATATGGTGAAAGCAGAGGTTTTAATGAAATTTATTTATTTCAGATGCTTCACTTGTGTTGTGAGTGCTGTTTTCCAGGTTGCGATGGAGCTGGACCAGAATGCACACTGGATACATCAGCATGAAACCCATATCCTCTCTAACTGTCCTCCAACTCTTTTAGTCCTGCAATGAGCCAGACGCTATGTAGACAAAGAAGCCACAGCATATAATACTCTGAAAGTATTTTGAAATATAGGAAAGCATGAATTTTTGAGGTTAACAAAATCAACTTACATCCAGACACCTTTGCTTCACCAGTCATCAGTATTCCTTTTCTTTTTCTCACCAAGCATCCATTTGGCTTACACCCGCTAGAGAAAGATTGTGGAGCAGTGGATTCTTAGAAGGGAGATTTCCCGAGGAGCCTAGCAATGGAGATGAAAGATTGCTGCACTTGCTAAAGAATTTTTGGGTGTCATTATTACTGCTGAAAAGTGCGTACATGGCACCTTTACCTCATAATTTTCTACCACTTTGCTTAGATGTCCTAAATGCATGGTCTTAGCACTAAATTTGGCTACTTTGGTGTACTAATCAACACCTACCCTTGAATCCATTATCCATCTGCCACTTCCAGGCATTACACATAAGCCGCATGCATCCCAATCCTTGCTTTGAGCATTTTCTACATGGGACTATGTTGCATGGTGCATGACATAGCTTTATCCAGCTCTTTCAAAATTGAAATTCTCCACTCCCAGGTCAAATTTCCCAAAATGTGACTGTTAACTGGTTGGCCCATGTGCCAAATGTCTCAAATTGTGTCTAGGAACATATATTTAAGGACATCTCCTAGATCATAAGGATCATCTATTGCTAGCATCAAGTAGTCACATTTAGAACACTAAATCAGTTACATTAGTCTCAATCTCAATTACATTAGTTACATTAGCATTTGCATATTTTCTTAGCATGTTTTGACCTTTGTTCAACTAAAAAGGGGCTTGATAACTATCAAGGAAGTTGGTGGTCTTCCCTTTTCTCTACAACAGATCTCATTATGCTTTTCAATAAAACTCATTGGTCATTGGACGAATATAGATGAGGCGGGTACATTTCAAAGAGATTGCACCAATCTTAAACAAGGTTGAACAATTAGACTAGGTTGCATGGTACAACTTAGTCCAAGCACAGGTCACCCAATGTGGTTCTATCCGTGGTAGAATTTTATTTGGAGCATCTCTATCTTAAGTCCTTGATCTTTGTTTTGTACCTATATTGCATATTCTAGTCTTTTGTCCCAACACATCGATTGGTTGACAAGGTCAAATTTGACATCATGTCACAAATCAAGTAAGCTCCTTATTCCTTCTCAATTATTTCATTTCTTAGTCTCAGTTTCTCAGTTCTTAGCATTTTATTTCAATCCAAACTACTTACGTTTCTAGGTTTAATTAAATAAGCATTAGATATTTATATCTTATAATGTAGAAGCATTATGTTGCCTCAAATAAATTTGTGAAACCATAACTTCTATGCCTATCATGCAAAATGATTTTTTTTTTTATATTTTCTTTTCTAGGTTGGCATATTGTGCATTTGATCTGTGTTTGATGTCATTTTGTTAATTTTTTATTGCCTGAGAAGCTCCTAATATCCTTAGATCACCTTCACCAAAGTGTTACATTGAACCATCACCTTACCACTATGACCACCTCTCTCCCTTCCTTATCTCTTATGAGGATAACATGTATTCTAATGAAGAAGATATTATGACTTCAAGGCCTTCATTTAGAATGTTGAAAATCAAAAGAAATATGAGTTTGTGAACAAATTAAAATCTTGACATAACAAGATCACCTCAATAAGATAATGATATGTCTACTTCATTTGCCATTGATGCTTTTACTAAAATAATTATCACTAAACAAAAAAGCATAGATACAACTGAAGCTATAGGTAAAAACATTGAAGAAACATACTCTCCACATTTGGTGGACATTATGTTCCAACCCTAGGTTTTGTCCATCATTCACTTATATATATTTTACTTATAAGCTCCCCATATTTTTCCCAACCCTTGGGTTCTAGCCATCATTTACTTATTCAATATTTACCTATGATCTCCCCACTCCTTTCTCAAACCATGGATTCTATACATAATTTTCCTTCCCATAGTTTAACTATCAACTTCCAACCAACTCCCCAACAATTAATACCTTTTTTTTTTTATCATATTTATGTTGCAATGTGCATTCCTCTCACATCCCTCTTATTGCTCAAACCGTTCCTACCACATATGTAGCTACATCTTCTATCCATATAACTCAATATATCCATATCACCCCTATCTCAAGCCATATGCAAACCAACCTCCCTATCATCCACTTTGACCACTCACATTGCCATAATTTGCCCCCCTCCTTTCTTAACCACACATAATTCTTCCTGAACACCATCATGAGTGAGTTAAGGACATTGGAAATGCGTATATATGATTTTCACAACAAGTTTGTTGATCAATAAGGTTAAAATTTACATCATGCGCAAAATAATATAAAGTCATTCATTATTAGTTATTTCGTTTCTCAACCTTGGTTATTCAAATAGTTATTTTTTCAATTTTAATTAGATTAGTATTAGACTTTGGATCACATATTGAAGGAAATATTTTACTCGTCTCAACTTTTTATATTTTTAAGTTCAATTAAATTAGCGTCATATTTTTAAACTATGCGCTAGAAAATTTCTTAAGCTATACGATCATTCCACTCTAAAAAAACTCCTAGAATAAAATTGTAACCCTCGCATGAGACCAATACCTTGCCTTTTCCAAATTCTCCTAAAAGAACACATTCCAAATCCCCCTAAAAACATAATCAAATTTTTGTCACAAATTTGAATCCTAATTACCCATTTCTATATTTAAAGGCATATCAATAAAACATTAAATTTACTCACTAACAACTTACTTTAACTAGTTCTATTATTAAATGGTGTATTAGAAATTGCCCTTAAAAATATGGAACTCATGGATGTCTTTTGGTTGTTGACAATCACTTTATTGAGGTTTCTTACATGCCTAGTTTTTGAATTTTGATCATGAATGTAGCTTGCCTAATTAATATTTGAGTAACCAATCAAGCTAAAGTTGTCATTCTTCATTCTTCATGTACTCTAGTTCAACTTAAGAGCATAAAAAACATATCTCTATGTTTGTCTAGGATTTGTAGCTTTCTAGTGTTTGTCTAGGATGTATCATGGACATGGAGAGAGTTCACAAAATATCATATATATGATCAAGTAATTGTAAGATAAATTGGAATATCAATCAATTTTCTCTAGTCATTTATTAACTTTTTCAATTTATCATGTCTTGAGAGTTATGTAATTCTCATAATTTAACAAGAGTATTACATGTAAAAATAAGATAACATTTCTGTGTAAAAGACTAACAATGTTGCAATGTGCAAACATGCACAAGTGTATGATAACACTAGTAAAACACTAGTACATTTAGATGTGTAGGTGAAACAAACAAGGAGAGGCACTACATCTCTATATGGAAGGACTAATAAGAATTTAATGTGGCACTCCTCAAAGTGGAAGCTTGATAAAATAAGCATACATAAGAAGAGCTTTGCATCAATAGATTAAACGAGACATATACTACAATGCAACACTAGTTTACAAAAACAACAAAATAATCCTCTCAAAGTAGGTAATATAAAGCAATGATCATTTCTTTTAGTTATCAATTTTAGGATGAAAAGATGAATTCAAATAAGAAAGATAGAAATTATTTTATTCATACTACAAAGCATAATATTTATTGCTTATCTTTTCACTAAAATTCAGTAGATCAACACAACACATTCAAGGCTAAATACTATATCAACACCTCAAAATGGAATTCTATTTCAAATGGTACAATAATAAAAATGAATTAGATTCAATCTTAATGAGAAAAATATAAATTATTTTATTCATACTACAAATCATAATTGCTTGCTTATCTTCTCACTAAAATTCATCTGATCAACACATGAGACATTCAAGTCTCAATCATACATCAACACCTTAACCAACTAAATATGGAATGCACTTTTAGACGATACATTAGCATCCTAAATTGTACTCGCTTACAATTTTATCCTCACCTAGGCTTCACTTTGGTGTTCTGGTTTCCAAGGCCTGATTGTAATGTTGATTTGCTCACACCACCTATCTACCCTTCAATTTCATCATCTTCCCGATTCTCTCCCCATTCTGGGGTCCTCATTTCTAGGACCTAGGTGTACCATGCCCCGACCCTCTTAATTAGGCCCCAAATTAAAGCCTCGTAACAATCATTACAAATGTGCAATAATTTGGATCTCATGTCAGCTTGTTTCAGAAATTCCATTTGATTTTACAGACAAATAAGTATAAAAGGAGGTTTGCCCCTCTCATTTGAAAAAAAAAACTTATAAGATCTCAATTACACTAGCAAATTCAAGTGAGAAAACAATTAGTCATTCATCAAGCGTTGGAGCAGAAGTGAAGTCAAGTTCAAGCATTGAAGATGGCATTCATGAACAATGTTTTATGAAGACTTTCTATATGCAACCCTAAAATCTTTGTGTGAAGACAAATAAAACTTCATCAAGGTAAACATTGTAGTTCCAAGCATTACATTTCAAATTTAATCTTTCCCTCAAAATGAAAGTATTTTATTATAGTCTTTCATTATATTTACTAATTCAATTTCATGGTTAATTCCAAAACTAGGGTTTGACCTAAGACAAACCCCTATTCCCAACATATTTCATTTTCTTTTGATGTGTAGGAAATAGGTGCAGAACTGTACTCGGGAAATCCAACAGAGTCAATAGTGATGAATAGGTTTAGCTTTCGACAACAAAAAATTCGGAGGACTAGGGTGGATATGTGCTACCCGGTCCTAGAAAATCAAGCTGAACTTTTGAGAACAAGTTATAGATATCTCCTTTTTCCCAAATCCAAGTTTATGGCTCAATGGGATATTTGTAGCTTGTTGTTTTTGTCACTTTACTTCAATAATTTATGGTTTTACCCTAATTTCACAATTACATTATAAATTTAATTAAGAAAGAGGCTAATCATTACCAACCAGTTGAATCCAATTAGAATTTGTCTCTTTCCCATTGAGATTGAGCCTAGATTTGTTGGGTTCAACCCTATTTCAATGTAATTTGGTTAATTGGGCTATTTATGGGATTTACTTAGTGAAACCCTAATTCCTAATTTTTCATACATTACATTTTGGTGAACCTGACATCTTGCATGCCTAATTTTGATGTATTGTCTCATATCTGATTTTGTATGCATTTTAAATTTCAAATTTTCACTCATAATTATTATTTTCAATTGAATTTCATAAATTTAGAGGTTAAATTCACATAAACTCTAATTTATTATTCTAAAATTAACTTGTCAGTTGCATAATTTTTCAAGTGTATTTTCAAATTTGGTTATTATGACATGTTTTATTATGATTTAAGGGCATTTATTGTTCAAGATCACAATTCAAATTGCTTAATTGATTTGTTAATCAATCATTATTACAACAAATTGCATTGTCTAATCTTAATTTTCAATTTTGCATTCAAATTTCCATCCTTTGTGCATGAGTTTTGTTGCCATCAGTCCTACATACAATATTCCCATAGAAAGAAGTTATAGAATTAAGGCTTCCCAAGGTTTAACCACTAAGGGTATGGAACCCAATTAGATCACTTATTCCATGAGAATGTTGGTGCTTCCTCTAATCCAATAAATGATATCATTTATCCCCATTCTCCTCATAATTCTCATGATGTGGATGAATCATTTACTAGGGTTTCTATTGACCAATTGGAGAAGATTGACAATGAATTTGGAATCTTCTACAATGGATGAGTCAACAATACCCAAAAAGTGAGGCAATCCCTTTGTTTGAAGGATTAAAAAGAATGGTGCAAAGTGGTAAAATTGGTGTTGATTTTTTATGTGGTGTTTCTCATATTGTTGACACTAATATCATGGCAATCAAAAGTTGTGCCAGACTCCTTGGTTACTCTCAACCCACTAGTCAAGTCAATCGTTCCATTCCTATGCCTACATTATTTTCTAGTGTGCCTACATTTACATCTTATATCATGACTACTTCCACACAAAATGTTAATCCTACACATGTTAGTCATTGGGTCAATCATGTTAGTCAATATTCTTAAATACCTCCTTTAGTGAGTCTTCCATTTAAATCCCAATCATCTCCCATACCAACATACCATAACATTCCACCTCCTTATTCTCAATCTCTACTTACATATATAACAATGTTACTCCATCACAATCCAACATGTCCAATTTCAATCCATCCACCAAAGCAACCATGAATAATCTAACCCAATTGTTACATCCCTACAACAACAATTGGCTTCCATTACTCAATCCAAGTTTAATGTGCCAAAAATAAATGTAACGAGCCCATTATTTGATGATATTGTCCATGTAGTCCCCCCCAAACATATAGAAGTCCCTCAATTGGATTTGTATAATGGAAAGGGTGACCCCTTGACTCATGTAAAGACATTTCAAACTTTGTGTAGTGATTTTGCTCGTGACCAAAGGCTTATGGCTAAATTGTTTACTAGAACCTTTAGGGATAAAACTATGCAATGGTATTGGTCTTTGCCTCCTTATTCTATTGCTTAATTTCAGCAATTGGCTAATGCTTTCATTCAACAGTTTCAACATAATATTGGTCCTAAAATTACTTTGACTGAATTGATTCATTGTAAACAAGGAGTTAAAGAAAAAGTGACTGATTTTATTGGTAGATATAAACATTTGCATTCTCAAATTGCTTATCAAGTGTTTTATCATGATGTTCAAAGAATTTTTATTGCTAATTTACAAAAAGATATTAGAGATAAGCTTCTAATTTCTAAGTTTACTTTATTCACGCAATTGTTTATAGAGCTTCATGATTATCAGCTTCAAGTGATTCAATTTGAATCCCTCAACGGCTCCAATTGATAAGAATGAGGGTGCTCAATAATCGTTTGTGAATTTTAAACCGAACAAAGATTACATCAAGGTAAATGACATCAACACTCAAGTGGAAACCACGACATCAAGTGTTCCCCCTTTATCCAAATACTTTAGAAAGGAATTAACTCCACTTTCTGAGTCTTTGCATAGTATAATGTTGAGGTTGATAAATCCTAATGTGTTGAAACTTCCTCCCATCAAGCCAATTAACACTTCTAAACCATTGTCACCCTATCATAATCCCAAGGCTTTTTATTAATATCACGATCAACTTGCCCATGATATCGAGAAATGTTATACATTAAAGAGTAAAATTCAAGACTTCATTGATAATAATACTATATCTATAGCTGGTGTGAATGCCACGGGAAACAAGTCTCTAGCTCCTAATCAAAACCTCCAAATATTTACCAATCCTTTGCCTTCTTACTCTACTAATGTTTTCAAGTTTGAGTCTCTTGCCTTTTCTCTCGATGACCTTGATATGGAATCTAACAATGTTGTGAATCTTGTTGATACACCCATACCTACTAAAGAACTATGCATTACTTTTAATCCTAGTGAGACTATTATTGCAACGGATGGCCCATTGTATATCACTGTGAAGATAAAAAACAAACTCTCACGAGGGGTTCTCATTGATCCAGTGTGTGCGGTGAATGTGATCACTGAAGAATATCTTTTACATTTTACAATTGCATCAAGTTACATATAATAAATTTGATGTTGCGGTCAAGGTGTATGATGGTTTATCTTGCCCCGCTATTGGTTCTATTACTCTCCCTGATGAAGTTGGCACTAAGTTCTTAGATGTGACTTTTTCTATCATTCTTGCATCAGATCGGTTTTGTGTGAAGTTGGGACATCATTGGCTCTCTTCCATGAAATTTATTCCTTCTACAATTTATAAATGTTTAAAATTCCCCCATAATGGTACAATCACAACAATTAATCATAGCCTTTAACAACCCACAATAAAGTGTGGTATTTTCACCCTTGATTACTTTGGGCCTCAACAACCTGAACCTTTTAAGCCTCGAAGTGACATCCATTTCTTATCTTATTAGAAGTGGAAAAATGAGATGATCATGTCCTTGAGTAAACCTAGAGATTCTATACCTATAGATGTCCCTCCTCCTCATAATGGACTTGAGATTCTTCCTACTCCTATTCCTCCCATATATGCCTTAGTCCCACCTCCTACATCTTACAAAGGAAAGGGCTTGGTATCTTCTATGGCTCAACCTAGTACGATTTCTCCCATTCCTCCTTTAAAGGAAGACAAGAAAACTATGCTCATTGATCCTTAACCTTCACAAGTCTCAGCTAAAACTAAAATGAACCATTGTGCGAGACATGTGCGAAGGCTCTTGAACTCACTTACCAACTATTTCCTCCCCAAAGACACCAAATGTTGACTTGATCCCATTTGTCTAGCCTTCGCCTAACCCTAGGGAGGAAGTTCAACCTAAATCACCAAGATTAAAAATTCTTAGGAAAAATGATGGTTCATGCTCTTTTTGCATTAGAGATCCTATATTTATTAATCTAGATGATAATATGGATGATGATGTTTTTGATTAAGGAAAAACAAGTTTTTAAGGGACCAGAAACCCTTTACAAGACAGGTTTTGGAAGGACTTGCAACTCGAACCGAAAGATAAGCTTGAAAGTCCACTCAAAGAAACGGAACACAAAAGAGACTCGACACAGCCAACCAAAAGAAGAGGAACAACAAATACCCCCACCAAAAAATAGCAAGTTGCAAAAAACCAGCAGCCCTAACCCAACCAGGAAGGATCAAGAATTTGTCCTACCCTTGTGGGATCGAAGGGTCATATCAAAAGAGGACTGGGACAATTTAGATTTTTTACTTTTAACAGTGATCCATCCCTCCTCAACCCTAGCAGCAGCCTTTTGCCAAGAGGAAGGATCCGGAATAGAGGGCCTCCCAACATCAGGAGGAATAGAGCTAGCATCCAGAGAGGCAGGGACAACAGAAGATCTAGCAGCAATTTGGGATGCAGGAGAGTCATCCATTGAAGAAGAAGATCCAACATTTTTCAAACAATCAGTCGGGGTACCACCGCAAGCATCCACACATTCCTGAGGAACAGAGGCAGCAACAGGAGGCTCATCGGGCTGAGGAACCTGTCTGGATGATGATGTTGTTCATGCTAACAATGTTGATTCTAATTATTACGATGATATGCATGAGCTTATTAATGCCAATCATGATTTATCTTCACATTTTTCAAAAGCATTAACCCTAGCTCCTAGTGACAAACAAAGTGACTCATCATTATAGAGCATGATCCTTGTTTGGAACTTGTAGTAGCTCCATATGTTGTGCTCAAATCGGCTCATCTTGCATCTTGTCCACCTTCCCTAAATGATGTTCAACAAGCTTGGGAGGCAGATGATTTGCTTGATTAGCTTCATTTGTGTTGTAGATCCTCTCTTATGTGTTTTCCTGTCTGTAATGTGTTTCCCTCGTGATGTGTTGCTTGATATGCTTTTTGTGTTACGTTAGGTTCTCTTTGGATGACCCTTCTTACTCTATTGATGCAAGGTAATAAGGAGGATAAATCTGTTGTGGCATTCTTCGATCTCTATCTCAATTCTTCTATATGTTGTCCCTTGTGTTGTCTATTTGGGGACGATGCAAAGCATGGAGATATCTTTTTGTCTCTTCCATGTTGACTTAAAAAGACACATGTTCTCTTATTCCATTGTATTTGTAGTTTCACTACCTTTGGGGGATGAAGTCAATTTAATATAAATATCTTCGATATACATTATTTATCATAAAAGAATATTGACCCTAGAGTTAGTGTTATGTGCTTTTTCATATATGCTTTGCGACCATTATCCTTTGATTTGTCCTTTCTTGGGGGCATCTCATTGTGGTAACATGCTTGTCTTTTGGATGCATGATGCCTTAAAGCAATTTATCTTGATAAGGCATATGTAGTTGCTTTAACGTAGGGGAATACACTTCGCCCAGTGTTACACTTTATGCACACACCATGACATGTTTTCATATTCAAGTTACTTTGCAAACTAAGCCTTCTACTTTGTAATTTAGTATTTTTCTTTTTCATGACTCATAGTAAGCAAATCTTACTAGAATAGTGTAGTCATGTTCTCTTTCCTTATCCTTTCTTATCTTGTCTTTTTTATCTCAATATTAAAGAAGTAAGATCCTAAAGTCCTTGGAGGCCTAGTGTGTGTTGTCTATTTGATATCTTGGTGAATTTTTTTCAATGCAACTTTGTACTTTACCGTGAGTATGCTTAGTATCATACTCTCGCTAAAGTGGGGGCTAAATGTAGTGTCCTAGATAGTACTCAACTACAATTTTGTCCTCACTTAGGCCTCACTTTGGCATTATGGTTTCCAAGGCTTGATTGCAATGCTGATTCTACTCACACCACCTACCTACCCTACATTTTCATCATCTTCCCAATTCTTCCCCCATTTCGGAATCCCGATTTTCAAGACCAGGGCATGGTATGCCTTGGTCCTAAATTAGGACTAGGATGTACCAGCCCTAGGCCTCTTAATTAGGCCCCAAATTAAAGCCTCATAATGATCATCACAAATGAGTGGGAATTTGGATCTTGTGTCGACCTGTTTCAAAAATTCAATTTGATTTTCAAACAAAGAAGTATAAAAGGAGATCTACCCCTCTCATTTGAAAAAAAAACAACTTTTAAGATCTCAATTACACTCTAGCAAATTCAAGTGAGCAAGCAATGAGACATTCATCAAGGATTGGAGCAGAAGTGAAGTCATGTTCAAGCATTGAAGATGACGTTCATGATCAATTTTTTATGAAGACATCCTACATGAACCCTAAAATATTTGTATGAAGACAAACAAAACTTCATCAAGGTAAACATTGTGGTTCCAAGCATTACATTTCAGATTCAATCTTTCCCTCAAAACAAAAGTGCTTTATTACACTCTTTCATTACATTTGTCAATTCAATTTCATGGTTAATTCCAAAATTGGGGTTTGACTTAAGGCAAACCCCTATTCCCAACATATTTCCCTTTCTTTTTGTGTGTAGGAAATAGGTGTGGAGCTATACTCGGGAAATTCAGTAGAGTTGATAATGATGAACAGGTTCAGCTTTTGATAGCAGAAAATTTAGAGGACAAGGGTGGATTTGTGCTACCTGGTCCCAAAAAATCAAGTTGAACTTATGAGAACGTGTTCTAGACATCTCCTTTTGCCCAAATCCAAGTTTGTGGCTCAATGGGATATCTGTAGCTTGTTGTTTCCGTTAGTTTACTTCAATAATTCATGGATTTACCTTAATTTCACAATTACATTACAAATTCAATTAAGAAAGAGGCTAATCATTACCAACCAGTTGAATCCAATCATAATCTCAGTCTCTTTCCCATTGGGATTGAGCCTAGATCTATTAGGTTCAGCCCTCTTTCAATGTGTTAATTGGGCTATTTAGTGGATTTACTTAACGAAACCCTAATTCCTATTTTTCCATACATTGCAGGTACAATAACATACAATATGGACAACTAAGGATGTGTTGTTGTTATTAGTTCCATTCAAATATTTTTTGTGCAAGAAAAGAAAGAAGTAGATTCAATGAAATAAAACATGTTAATCTATCATATTCATTCTAAATTCATGGACCAATTACTTATTTTCAAAAGTAAGCAAACCAAATTCAATTTATAAGGATGTTTCGCAGGTGTTCATTTACTTCCAAACATTATAATTAAATATGTAAGTATTCTTTCGCTATTTTAGCAAGGAAATAAGATGTTAGGTTCAATAGATTATTTGCACATATATACTCACATCCATATTTATAAATATTATAAAACAAGGATAAGTACTTCATTCTCCTTATTAATCTAATTCTCTCTACACTATTTATAACAAAACAACCAATATAAATTCATCTTGATATATGATAATATTGTCATAGTTTAGAAATAAAGTATAATAAAATATTTAAAAATCATTAAAAACCCTTGCAAACAATTATATATTGAAACACATTAATAGTAACATAAATCTCTAATTCTTTGGGAGTATTTACCCCTTTTGATAAAGGTTATTTGCACTAGTGAATCTTGAGTTTCCTTGTTGCATAAATTACAACCCAAACTCACAAACTTTTGTAATAAATAGTGAATACCAATTTTTGACCATTTTAATAAATTTTGATTTAGGATGAAAAATAATGGTTTTGCTTATTGAACTAGATAAGCATGATACCATTAATATAAATTAATTTACAATAACATTTAGTTTAAATGTATCTAAAGACCTAAAACATAATTTGTTGAATAAATTTTAATTTACAAACATCCAAGATCTAAATCATAGGTCCATTCAATTCAAAATTCACCTAAGTACAAGTTCAAGAAATAAAATTTTGCTATCAAAAATTATAGAGAAAAAAAATCCATTTTTCATATTTCACATCTTAGAGAATGGGTACAAAGAATATTACCATCAGTCCTTCTCATTGTAATTCATAAACTAAATCTTATAACAAATTCATTTAAATAATGGTAAAATAATCATAACATTACATTCCACTTTCCTTCTAATATACTATTATAGTTTACCTTTAAATTTCATAATTTTACATGGTTCCAAGATCCAAATCCAATAGGTTAAGGCCATCATCCAAAGAATGTGATTATCTAGGAGTGTTGCCCCACCTTGCTTAAGAGAGAGTGTGAATTGCAAACAATACAAGCATGGATTTGGCTACAATTGAGAACACACAAAACATACACTTGAATTTGCACCAAAACACAATATGGAATCTAATTTATTTTTTAATAATATTCTTCTTTGAGGATGGATTTTGAAGGTCTAATCATGAAAATTTTAATCTTGGGAACACTTATGACATTTTAAGTATAGACATCTCAATGTTAACAACACCTATCATCATACAATTACATACTAATTTCTTATAAAAAATGAGAGTTAACATGCATCTTTGGTGTGAGTTCATGAACTCTTACCTTCCAGGTAAATAATGGAAATCCTAGCACATTAAGTCTATCTACAACAAAGGAGAAAGATCCCTAGCAAGGTTTATATATGTTTTATTCAAATATAAAGACATTCATTTTTCTAGGAAAGAAAAGGTAGAAAGGGAAAGGACCATAAATCTTGAAGCTCCATTAATGGATGCCAAAGAAGGATTTCTTCACATATAACATAAAATACACAAAGGTGTAAGCCATCTTTTCCTAAACTTATATTAATGCATATATACATTTTTCATTTAATGAGAGATTTTTAAACATGAATAATATTTGAAAACACAAGAAGCCTACATTTTTTTTATAAAGTTCAAGATGCAAGTAAAAATAATAATGAGATGCTTCCAATTTTATTTATGGTCTCAAGGCTCTTACAAAATCCATCTTGAAAACTAAAACCCTCTTCCTTCTCTCCCACTCCTTCATTTCACAAAAGTAACAATAAAGCTTCCAATTGAGAACCCTTTTTGGTTAGCCCCTTTGGGTTAAAACACACTCCACTTTAGTTGAGCACCTAAAAAACCAAAATTTAATATTCACGAATCTATTTTATTATAATATTGTACTTCATACAATCTATCTTTTCCAAATTCTAGAAGATATGTGACTTACTACCTTTCCTTTGCCACTTTTGGCTTCTAGTTCTTTCTAGATAACACCCTTTTGAACATTTTTGAGTTTTAAAAAAGAACTATGCACAAATAACAAGCATTTGCAAATGTATAGAAAACCGTAAGACATTATATCAATGCATTAAAGATATCATATCTAAAAGATTAGACATTAAAATTACAAGAAAACATTATAAATACAAGAGCTGTGAGGCAGCATGAGTCCCTGCCATTAGCTAAAAACTTGTAAACTATAGTTCTTTGCCAATACAAGCAGATGGTTTAACTTTCTACATATCCCTCTGTCTCAATAATTTGGAAAAATATTGTGAAATATTGTAACCTTTGTTATATTTTTCATTCTCTGCTTTATGTAGGCTTTCCTGGTGGAAGAACTGAATTATAAACTCAGTTGCTTATAAAAAAGCATCGTGTCAATAATTTAAATGCAAAAGGCATGTGACAAAACACATTATAGAGCAAAGAAATACAATTGTTTAATAAAGTCATATGCATCACCCGAATGGGTTCACTTTAATTGAAAGACATTTTACATCAAACCTAGCACTCACAGAGGATTTGTTAGATACCAGAGGATATGCAATCCTTAACAAAATAAATAAATAATTGAAGATGACTCGAACAACCTTTTTAAATATTAAAAGAAGTTTAACTATCAGTCAGAAGTAGAAACTTTGAGAATGGTGTGGAATTATTTCTACAATGCACCCAAGCCCCATAAGTCCAGTGGATCTGATATCAAACTATATATATACTCTTTTCAGTCTCATTGTTTCCTTGAAAATGCATCAACTTGGTAACAAAAGTTCATACTGAGTACCAATATGCAGGAAATATGAACCATGATAGATTTCAATTAGTTAAAGTTTCACAATGTTTGTCAATTTGTACTCCTATCATAATACGTAAATTTAACCAGTTAGCTCTATCACACATCCTTTATGCCACATTTTGAAACCAAATAGTAGAGAATTGGATTTATTTGATCCTCATAAGCATTATACTGATATAAGGGACTTTTAAAAATTCAGAACGTGAAAAAAAAGTAAAAAACTAGAACGAATATATTGCATCTAACTTTTAAAAAATAGTGCACACAATTCATCTAGATACAATTATATCTTAGCTCGGTTGAAGATAAATAATACCCATTTGACAGAGAGCAACGAACTGTAGAAATCATACACTCTAGATGAGCAAACAAAAAAAGAAACATAAGATCATTCTAAGTTAGACTACATTGCAGAAATTAAGTCATTGAAGGTTAAAATATCATTAAAGACAGTAAATAGGCTAAATTTTTTTAGCAATATCAGTGAACTATTTCCCACTTCTCTAGACTTAGCAATTGAAACATGCAACAATCATGAAAGAGGTATCGAAATTATTATGTGAAATATTTTTGTATTCGAAACAAATTTTCAAGTGTAGCAGTTTAGCTGGAAAAGTTAAATGTTTAAAAAACTAAAACACTATGTATGCAAATGGGATTGTAAGCTATTCAATTGTTGCAGCATTGAGTTGTTGATTGTTGTCGGCTTCTATATTCAAATTTCTGCAAAATTAGACATTGAGAAGTATGAGTTGATTGTTGTCGGTTTCTATATTCAAATTCCAGCAAAATTAGACATTAAGAAGTATGAGTTCATCAGTAAGAAATAATGGATTTATAGCTAAAGCATGAAAAATATCATTTGCATAAAATTTGTCTGGGTAAAATAGCAGAAGTATAAGTGATAAATATTCATTTGTATTCTAATTCATGTTTATATATAGTTTTATAATCTTCTATTTATTTGTAAAATTTTAGATTCTGATCTCCGTATAAAAGGTAAGTTGTTAACGAGATTCAGAAATCAGTTCGAAATATCAGTAATTGTTGAAGAGCTTAAAATGATATTCTTGTACTTATGGAGATTGAAGCAATGTTTAATTTCATAAACATAAATTTTGTCATGTTGAAGTTCGGGTTTGAAAATCAAATATATTTGACATAGCAATTTTGATATCCCTATTTTATGACTTGCTGAAAAGCATATCTCTATAATTGTTTAAGAGTAAAAAATGCATTGTATATTAGAAAATTAAAGGCAAATTGCTACACTTCTGTTTCAATTTGAAATGTTTATAGCTTTGACCATTTAATTTGTCTATGCGTTAAAATTCATACACATTATGAAATGCTTGAGTCTCAACGATTTTGAACACCATGATACTATTATCAAGTAATTTGTTTACAAAATTAGAGTCCTTTCCCTGCTCATCAATGAACTTCTCTATAGTTAAATGCAAAGGTTGCCTAACAAGGATTTGAAGGATATAATGGTTTAGTTAAAATTTTGATGCATCTTACTGTTTTTCAAATAGCTTGACTTAGATATTGCTGAAAGTAAAATGATAGAATCAGAATGTTGTGTAGGAAACACAACATAAAACAGTTAAAACGTACCTAATTACTTCTGCTTCTGATATTTTCTCCTACTTCAGATCTTTATGTACCTTTGCATTCAATGGCTTGAGAGAAACTAATCCAAAAATTAGAAGTTTAGAAAATATTGAAAAAAAATAACATGAAACTAAAGCAAACTAAAAGTCCTTTTTAAGAAAATTTCAAAAAAAAAAAAAAGATTTTACCTTTGGCCAATTTCAAGTCTTTGCAGCAGCTGAGAACAAATCAGGGAAATAGCTTGAAAACCTTGAGCAAATTCTTTGGCAAACTGGAACATGGAAAAATTCTGGAACCAAGAAATGTATAGTAGGCAAGTTTTACCAATGTCACGAAAATTAAAACTGCAGCACTGCAGTTGGCATTATGTCTCTTGATTTTTTGCTCTTCATTCATTGTTGATTTTTTTTTATCAATTTTTTTCTTAAAACCCCAGTCCTATAATATATTTTCAGAAACAATTGACAACTGATATTTGCTAGAACAATAATAACTGGTTGTAACCTGCCAAGAACCAGTTTTCAAAATTACTATAAAATGGCAATTTCAAACCCTAATGGATATAATGATGTTTACTTTCCATAATAATTATGTCAAATAAGGAGGAATGCAATGCAACTTAGGAATGAATTGTTAGGGTACGGGTTGAAAGCCCATGGGTATCTTGAATATTTCTCTCATACTGTATGGTTTTGTCTTCATGGAGCCAGTTTTTGCTAATTTAGTTGGTTCTTGGGGAAAAAATGCATGCTTTGTATGGAAAAGTGTTTCTCTTTCTTGCAAGACTATCTAGATTGTTATTGTACTATATTTTGATATATTTTGTCTTGGTAAGCTTTATCTAAGGGTGAGGGATATATATATATGATATGAATCATTTTTTTTTTCAATTGTAACAAAATGTCAAGCCCTAATCTACAAAGCCTATGACTAATGGAAGGCAACCATTCTATAGTTCATAAACGTATGAGAATAAGCCTAATTTGTAACCTTCATAATGAGATTTTTACTTTCCTCTTGAACTTTTATCATTGAAACTCCTTAGTGAAAACTAATAATGTTGCTATGACTTCTTTCAACTCTAGATTTAAGTGCTAATGTGGATCATTGCTTCAACTTCAGCAAGCAATCTAGTAAATTTCAATGAAACAAAGATGTTGTACAAAGTAAACAGAGAGGTTGTAAAGAGAAAATTCAAAAGGAAACATAGTGACTAACTGTATTTAGGAAAAACAAAAGAAGTGACAAATTGTGGAATGCAATCAGTATAGGATACCCAATGTAGAGGGTGAGAAGGATAGAAAAAGTTTTCAGAAAATGAGATTAGAATATTTTTGGTCTAGCCAGTATAAATTTGTTAATTGTCTCAAGAAATTGGATATAGGGATTCATGGTGAGAGTAAAAATATCAGACTTAAGATTATTATCTTTGCAAGAATGGCATTGCATAGAATATAATCCAAGTCTTTTTTAAAATGCTTATCACATATGTTCAATAAATGGTAATGCAAGAGGGTAGTGATAGCAGTAGTAGAGTGACATATAAGAAGAATAAAACATGCATACAATTGATCTAGATGGGTCAAGGGGTCAAATCAGTTGTTTAACCAATGAAATAAAGCATAATTATTTTCAACTCCATTTTAATATAACTACAGGTAAAGCTTTCCAACCACAATATACCTTTAAGGGAATTGATTACTAAAAATGAGCATTGTGGGCAGCAGTCAGGTTAGCTATTATTGCCAGCGTTCAATACAATAATCTTATTCAATGAGATGCTCTATCACTGTTTCAAGTGGTCAAACAATTTACAGAAACCTACATGGTTTCAAATTCAAATTACTAGAAGGTGATTAATAAGTGTATTTGTTTACCCATTTACACAAGTCTGTAATTATTGGAGACTTTTTTTTTTTTCTTTTGTATGCTTCCACATTTTGTACAATGAGCATTGCGGGTTGCGACCCGATTGGCCGCTATATCCACCATACAAAGAAAATCACATTCAATGAGTTGCTCTTTCGCTCTTTCACTTTTTGCCTTGTGAAAGCACATACTTCAGATTACAGATTTCCAATAATTGAGCATATGTAGATTAGTCTTCAGGGAGATTGTGTGTGCAGAATATGCACAGTGTGTCGGGTTATGAACTTGAATATACACAGTGTGTCGGGTTATGAACTTGAATATACACAGTGTGTTGGGTACCAAAATTTAAAGCTGTTAGTTCATTGTCATGCAAAATCTGCTCCAAACTTGCAACCCTTAGTAAGTAGCAAATTGAAACGCTTCAAGAGTAGTGTGCATTATTGAACAGTTCGTCAAGCACAAGGGTTTGTCCCACTAGTCTAGTCAAGCGTTCATAAAAGTTATACTTTTCAATACTTTCTCATTTCAAAGGTACCTCATATGGACCTATACTAACCATACAAAAATTAACAGCATAGCATCGTTGAGATCATGCCATACACTACAAAATTTAAGTTTCCAAGACCATGTATTATATTGTAGGTAGAGTTCTCCAAACAGTTGACAGAAATTGAAAGCCAATTTTTCTATATCTATAGACTATAGACATAATCAGCCATTGTAACCCTCCTCTAATGTATAGTTGGTGTCTCAACTTAATGACCATTTACAGTTGGGATTTGCAATGATAGAGATTTTGCAAATAGGATTTGTGTTGGCTTTACTTTTCTATTAATAAAATGTAGTTTTATTGTAAAGCCATGCCAAAGAACTTAGAGGAATGCACAGAAGCTAAGATAGGAACAATTTACAAATAGTTAAACTTGCTACTGTTGTCTCTGATCTCTATTAGTGACCAATGGTTTCTTTCAATCAAAACGAGATCCCTGTTTTCTGTTCAACAAGAAAATGGTAGAGGGCACAACAATTAAAATTGGATTTTTTTAAACCCTAAAATGAATTAAATCTTGTACTCAATAAAGATTTTGCAAATAGGGTTTGTGGTGGCTTTACTTTTCTATTAATAAAATGTAGTTTTATTGTAAAACCAAGTCAAAGAGAAAAGTAGAGAACCTAACATAGGAACAATTCACAAACACTTACTCTCTATCGTTGTTTTGTCCAGCTGATTGCGTGCAGAATTATTACTTATTTTTCTACCCAGGTGACTGCTGCAGAATTATTAATTATTTTTTATTATAGGATTCATTGCCAGTGAAAATACTCTGACCTCTATAAGTGACTAGTACTTTCAATGAAGAGGGGATCTCTATTTTCTAAGCTTTATGGTCTGTGGTCTTTACAATATAGCTACAAACTGACATTTGAAGCTTATTTGTAGAGTTTATCTGGAAGATTCCACGATAGGCATGTATGTTGGCATGTGGTTTTGTTGGTTGGGAACATGTATCTGGCAGGACAGGGTTCTTTATTTATTTGGAAGCTTCAATGGTGGTCACTTATGTGGCCATGTGGCTTTGTTGGTTACAAATTCTGAAACCCATACAAAGTAATGGGTTTTGACGAGTTTGACATTGCTTGAGCTAGGGAGTGATGGTATACTCTGACATTGTAATATGGATCATGTACAACTTGATATATTGTGTGAATCTAATCATGGAGTTGCGGGTGGTCCTTATGGGGGTAAAGCGAGAACCTGCAAGATTAGCCTGGCCTTTGGTGGCCTGTCATATTATCCTTATGCTGATGAGCTGAGCTGAAGCCGGTCAGGTCTTACCGGGACTAAGAAATCATTCTCACTCGGGAGAGAGATGAAGTGAAATTTGAAACAAAGGGAAGGTAATAAGGGACAAAACTCTAGAATCAAGGGAATTTAATTAAATGACTGTGAAATGCACTGAATCAGAGATTGTTTCCATTGAGCGCAACCTCTATGGTTATGTTTATCCAGATTTCAGTCATTTTCAGCTCTAATAAGAAAGCGATAGAAAGTTGCAAACCCCAGATGAAATTTCAAAAACTAACAAAAAAATATTCCTGCAATTTGGAAAGCAAATCATACCTACCTAAATGCAGTTTCAGAACTGCCAAAAATATCCAGGAATTTGGGAAGAAAATAATACCTAAATGTCAGCCCGCTGAAAATGCTCCAGCCTCTGTTACTATTAATGCTTCCAGTCAAGATGAAATTCCTTTGTTATTGATTAATGCTTCCAATCAAGATTAAATTCATCTTTTCTGTGCAGCACGAAAATAGTAAAATAGTAGAATTAATGAAATTTGTACAGCATTCCATAAGTAAGTACTGGTTATAATTAAATCTGCACCAATTCATTTAATTTAAATCTCCTGCCTTGCAATCACCATGAGTCGGTGACGACAGATGCCAAGCTAACTTTGCTCAGCTTTGCACGTCTAATGTAATGCTTCTACAAATTCCACAATAAATGCACCTCCAAACAACGAAATCTGGTAACAAAATGAGTTATCTGGTCTTGTTGAAGCATAGACCAGTTCATCAATTTGAGCGCACAGGCAAAATGTGATAGAGGAGACAGGCACGGGAAGTATACTCCAGAATGCTAGTTGTTGTCCATTAAACCCTAAAAAGGCAGGTGAAGTATTTTCTAGAATGCCAGTTGTTGTCCATTATACCCTAAAAATAAAACATTAGCCAATGCCTTAATTTTTTTCTTGCTCGTTGCGTATTCGTCAGAAAAAAAATCCTCAATTTTTAATTGAAAAATAAAAAAACCACTGGCAGAAATAACAAAGACCAATCAGAAAAAAGAAAAAAATACCTAAAATTTCATTAAGAAAATGCCAACGCTACATACCAAAGGAAAAATGGTTTAATCTTTTACTGGCGTGCTTTCCGAGGAAGGATTAATATGGGGAAACGAAAACATTAGTTTCCTGCCTATATAGGCAGGGACTAATAATAGTAATACTAGACATGATGTTCCACATTTACTAGTTATGAACAATGATAGTGTAGTCACATACAACATAAATAAATGGTTAGTTGATATGTGCAAAGTATATCTCACTTAAATTTGATGAGTAGTTGCTTTATTAACTCTTGATTAATAGTTGAAGAAACAAAAGACAATGTATAATTTATATACACACATGTCATGAAGTTGTCATCCTCAATGTACTAGCATGTGTAAAAAGACTATCTTAATCATATTTATTAAATGAATTACATCATAACACATATTCTCAAATTTACTATGATTATTACATCTAGTGCATATGTATCCAAATAAAAAAAAAATCATCTTAAAATATTTAAAACCATGTGAAAGACAATTATATAAATTGAATTATATCATCTCTATATCAGATCATCATAGATAAATAATTGACCCAAATTAACTATAATTATATGTGTGTGTGTGTGTGTGTGTGTGTGTGTGTTAACTTGAATTAGTTATAACTATCTATATGTATGTATGTATGTATGTATGTATGTATGTATGTATGTATGTACATGCATGCATGTATGTATGTATATACATATGTGTGTATATACATATACATACACACACATAAATGGATAGTAAACCTGGTAGGTCCAAGAACCAAAGAAAAATTGGGTAAACCCACTTGGATGCTAGCATAATATCAAGTCCATATATAAAAACAATTAGAAATATAAATTACCAATTTCATCAATGAGTTATCGATTGAAGCATAAAAAACTATCATATCCTCATCAAACTACATCAACCCCCATATATACACCAAAAAGGAACACTAACACAACCTAAAATATTATATGCTAACACATTAATTGGTATATAATTCAATTTGTAATAGGGGGCGGGGTAATTACACAAGCTCCAAGCCACCCCTACAAATAGTAAAACATTTTTCGTATATGGGGTAGCCATACTCAATGGGGCCACAACCTCTACACTCTTGTCACAAGAATCAAAGAACATAAGAATGGCATCAATAAACCATGCCACCTTCATCCCCTTTGCTAAATCCTCCATCACCTTTTGCAAACACACATTTAATCACTTGCAAGCATATATGTGCTCCAAAAAATATCATAAAACACATCTCATTGATAAATTAAAACTTCATTATCATTAGGAAATAGGTACAACAAAGCCATAGTTAATAATAAAGAAGCATAAGACGATGTCTAGATTGCATTGAAAATTTTCACCTCCCTTGTATACACCTAGGGTCAACCAGAATAGTCTTCATAGAAAAGAAAATCCCCCCATAGAATATTCTTCATGAAAAAGCAAATCCCCATGCATAGAGACCCATCCAACACCTTTGCAGGCTTATAGAGAATGTTACATTTAAGCAAAGACCTATGTTGCCAAAAAAAATTCCACATATGTCATAAATTAAAAAACCATTTCCTCCTTGGAAACCCTATGCCTCCTCTTTCTTCCTCACTCATCCACCTTCTCCTTTTCTTTATTCTTCCCCCATCCTACTATCTCTAATGTGTGTTCTCTTAGGGGAAGTCATCCATTATCGAGAATATTGAGAATACAAGGTAGAGGACCGCATAAACGAATCTCCCACACATCACCACCTTACATAAGATATAGTGATTACATCATAAATACATTTTTTTCCTTTTCACCCCCTATTACCACCTATCAACCCATTATCAAATGTGTGCGTACGTGCGCGCGCGCGCATGTGTGTGTGTGTGTGTGTGTGTGTGTGTGTGTGTGTGTGTGTGTGTGTGTGCACGCGCACATACACATGTCATCGATTTACATGTTTTATATGTTCTTATACAATTTAAAATTATTTTTAAGTTGTTTCATGTACACTTCCTCTTGAAGATTTCCATTTGAAAACACCCTTCACAACCACTTGCTAGATGTTGGGTCATCTAAATTGTGTCACAAAAGAGAAGACAAGTTTGATAGTGTTTAACTTTGATATTCATGCAAATATCTTCAAGTAGCTAATCTTTTTGAAAGTAACATTTTACGACCAAATGAACTTTATATTCGTCAACAATGACATCTAATTTTATATTTTCTTCAAAATATCCATATACATCTAGTAGATATATTCCAAACCTCCCAAATTTGATTGTGCATGAGTGCATCATATTCTACTTTGGATTTCTTCATTTCATTCATTTAAATGAAAAGACTCGTTGATATATTTTGATTCTATGGAATGAAATGCTACACTCATCAATGTTAATTTAATTTCTTTGGATGCATTTATTAAAAAAAATTTATTTTTTCTCTCACCTTCTAAGTTGGTCATAATGTTCTTGCTGAGTGGTGAGTTACAAAAATTTCAATAGTTTTTTAGTTTTTAACACTCCCTACAAAATTTTAGTCATTTGAGAGCTTTCTTGACTACAGTATATGCTTCTTGTTCCTTGAAGTTTTTTTAAAGATGTTTCTTATAATTTTGTTGGTTATCTTGTATAGGAAGAATTGTTAATGCTTCTATATGTGGAACTTTATCAAAGAACATTAATGTATATACTATGGGTTGTAAGCTTAACTAGTTGATAGTTTTTAATTACAACACTCTAGAAAGATAAGACTTTGCATTTTTTTCTTCATTCTTATTTTAGTTCTATAAAAAATGAAGACATATAATGTGCTCTCGAATATTTTGAGGTGATTAATACTAAGGTTTCTTTCCGAGCGTGCTTCTTGAGGGGTAATATTTCTTCAAGATTGTTTTGATATTTTGAGTGAATAAACATATATATTTATTATTTCAATCTAGTAGCATTTATCCACATTCATACTTTTCAATATGAATTACATGATCTATAAGACAATCAATTTTGTTTTTGAAACTAAATTTTGTTGTGGATTGCTAGCCGTAGTAAATTTTCTGTCTGATTTATTAGGAGAAGAATTTCTCAAACTCCTTTAATATGTGATTTCCTTAATCTATGTGATGGATCTTTAAGGGTTACCTACTCTAGTTTGTGGTTTTGTAATTCTTGAAATGTTGAAAAGTTTCAAACTTATACTTTAAAAATGCCAACATCTTTAAGGAGTATTACTCAATGATTAATAAAAAGTATCAAAATGCCAAGTAGAATATTTGGGGCATCCCACTTGGAGTGACATCATGTTTCACTTTTAGTTTGTAAATAGGTAATTTGTAAGTTTCACTTAGTGTCATGGAAGTTTTTAAATACAACTATGATAGTGTGGATTAGGAGAAAATAAAAGAAGACCTTTAGTTTTCATAAGCATGTTTCGAATAAGGAATAGAGTACTTAAGTTGGTAACTATTTATCTATTAGTTATCTCATCATGTTTGGGCTTTGGATTTTGTACTTGATTTGGATGCCTAATTTAGACGGTGGTATTTAGCATATAGTTATAGAATTAATGTTTTTTGTTATGGTCTTAACCATATATTGGATGCACATAATTGAGGTTTTATCATATGTATTTGCATTTGTTATTATGTTAGATTTTATCCAAAGCAGGTTGATGTATAATTCTCTTGTGAAGGCTTGAGCATATCATTATAGTGTAACCATGTTATAGTTGTGAATACAAATGATTCAAGTTTTGGAGGCTAGGCTTTTTCTTCAAATGGTTTTCCTAGGGTAAATACTATGTCAATTATGCCTACTTATGAGTTGTATGCTTATGTATGTTAATGCATGTCTTATATTTTTATAAGATTATTAGATTTGAGCTTCTCTACATATTATCTCCTTATAAGTTAGTGTAGGAAGTGTTTCCACCATATTGCTCCCTATCACTGTGGACCATTGTCTCTCAAGTTAGTTACTCTAACACTTCCTTGATAGGATCCTCATCTTACTAAACTGTCATTCACTATTTAATTGACATCTTCTAATTTAGAAGAATCGGTTACTTTTTGACTTCTATTGGTGTTATTCCTCCCCCACTTAAGTTTGAGCTTATTTTCTAGAATGGTTCCAATTTAACAATTCTTTAGATTTTAGTTCCAATTGGTAGTGTTCATCAATCAAAAACATTTCAGCTAAGTTAATTCATCTTGCATTTGAAATCATAGCCTATTCATGTATCTTGCTACATTCATTTCTTCATCCTCGTGCACCTTACCCTTGAACTATATCTTCATAAACTATGTTGTATAGTCCAACATTTATCCTTTTCCTACATTGATATCCTTTTGCCTCAATTTTTGAAACTTAAACAATGCTTGACAATAAAGAGATGGTAGAAAATTTCCATTTAGGTTCTTTAGTATTTTGGGCCACATCTTCATCTTCCCACTACCTTGATTTAATTTGACCTTTTAGAGGATATCCCACCATAATGCAACATGTGGTTTCATCTTAGACACATCAAGCTCTACTCTTTGCTATTTACCATCTCAAAATGTCTTTCTTACTCTTTGATCCAATTCACAAATAGATCGAGATCAAGATCACCATCGAACTCTAAGATTTGTACCCTAACCTTTGTTGCCTACTTGGAGGTTGCCTCAATGAATCTTTCATGGGTTCTATGATACTATCTTGGCTATTCAGATCTTAGTAGCAATATAATAAAAAAAACATGTAATTAACCTTGAGTAATCATGACCTACCACACTTTTTTGTTTTCTTTCTCAAAATTTTCCAAAGTTTTTCTTAATTATTTTAAATAACAATTTTGATTTATTTATATACATCTCTTTTGGTTCATTTTTATACTTTGAGATAAAAATATAGAACAATGACAAATTTAGTTTTTTAAAGGTTAACATATTTTATTTCTTTTATTTACCCTAATGAGGGTTTTGGTAAAAGACAAGGTTGCTCCTAAAATATTAGGTCATGCTTCATACTAGAATGACCTACTATTTTACAACAACTCGCATTCTATTTTACAACAACTTGTATCCTTGTTATATAAATCCTCTTAGTTGAATGTAAAATAGATTATTTTAAAGCCTATACAAGTTATTACTGTTTTTTATGATGTATAACTTTTGTTTTTTTAATCTATATGCACTATGTTTGACATATTTTATCCTATACTTTTAAAATTAGAGGAAAGGACTTGTCCACCCTAACTTTGCACACCGTAAGCTCTTAAATGAGAGATTAGATTTTGATGATTATTTTTTGGGTTTCTTCATATGTGACTTAAGAGATTAAAGCTATTATTTCAGCTTTTGGGTAATCACAATGAACATGGGAGGACTCATTATGTGCACAAAGGTCAAAAGGTAGTCATTTAGAAAAATGCCCGATACCTATTTATAGGCGCTCCAATAACCGTGCACTACAACCATCAAAAATATTTGCACAACTAATCTAATACATATTCCTCTAGTAAATGTTTTTAACAATATCTATGCACAAATGCTCTAGTAACCATGTGATGTGGTTATGAATAAAGTTGCACAACTCTTCCAATCAAATATTCTACAAGTGGATGGCTATTAATACATCCTAAATTTTTTAGTAGACTTTTAATTACCATGTATGTTGTTTTAAAGATAATACTTGAGAGGTTTACTCATACATGAAGATGACTAGATCTTTTATGTTATATGTATACTCTACAATACTTGGATCATTGAATTCCATGTATACTCCACAATTCTTATTAGTGCCAACTAAATGGAATGCTAATATGATTCAAACTAACATGTTCTAATTCTGACCCCCTCTAGTCTGGCTTCTAAAGCCTCCAATCTTCGAAGGATCTCCATGCGAATTTCCCACCTGTTGCGTACATTCCTCCTGCTCCTTCCCCAATTTTTTGGGTACTCCGTTGTGAGAAATCTTAGCAACCCGCTCTGAAACCTTAACTGATGCAATTTCCAACAGAATATCTAGGAAAAAATAGCAGGGATATCCTGTGTCAATTTATGGCTGTGTAAGGAACACACCCAAAAAGAAAATAACAGGTAGTGTTAACATACAAATAAACAGACAGTTTCCACATGCAGTAAAACAAAAAACAAGCTTACAATGTAGTAAATCTTAATACATCACTACATTTATTTTATAACAAAACAAGGTGAAGGCCTTTATTAGAGGCAAAGAAGCATTACAGACCAGCGAGGAGCTCCCAAATTGCTTACTCTGAAGCCTTGTTCCTCATAGTACTATGCCGAATTATTATTCTCTTTATTTGTTCATCTGCCGATTGCCTTCTTTAATTTTTTCCTTTTGCAGCAGCTACTTATGAAAGCAAGAGATTCCTAAGATTTCCCAACCTAATTAGTTGAACTCAGTCTCCGTACAAGAGAATTATAAATCAAAAGTAGTAGAAAAGTCCAATCAACAGTGCCAGGTGGAAAGATGATTCTGCCAGCTGTCATTTTTGAATAGCTCAAACATGAGTGTGCTCCTTAAATGGATCTAGTTCATCCTGGAATTGGAATTGTAGTCCATTGAGATATCTAGTAGCTGCTTGCTCTTCCTCTTCTTGGATGACTATTCTAATTTGCAATCTCCAGAATTCTTCTGCAACCTGAATGTAATGTTTCTGGTAGTAAACTGTGAAGTTTTTTCCAACAATGTTTCAGTTCACGCTTCCTGATCCATCATCAGAAGAGGATAGAAAATTGAGGTAGATCCAAAATCTGATGAAAAAAATTTCACACAATTTACTACCACTAAATTTTATGCTCTTCATGATGATAGATCACAGAGTATAACTCGAAATGTGAAATCCAAAAAACTTCACACAGTTTACTATCAGCAGCATTACATTCATTTAAGGGACTGGATATATCATGTTTATAATATCCTGCAAAATCTCTTTGCAAGAACAGCTCTTTTTGTTTCAAATTATGAAATTGTTTAAATAACTTCTGTGATAGTTTGAAGGAAGAAATTTTGTTTTGAGATGCTTTAAAATTTTAGGCCTCCAGTTTATTCTGTCTCGCTTTCTCCTGGATGACTGAAGATTGTCGAACTCCAATGCAGCATGTGGTTTCATTTTGGAGACGGTAACTTAATTATCCTAGGATCTTCTTCTTCAATCTTTTCCAGGTCAAACCACTTCTCAAGCTCCTTCATCGAATCCAAGTATGGGAGGGGTTCAACTCTCCTTTGAAATTTGAAACATCTGTCTTAACCTTGGTCCACTGTTTAGCAATAGCTTGTATTAAGACCAGCTATCTAATCTTTGGAGCAGTTCTTCTCCCATACATCTTCTATTTTTAACATTCCTTCTGTCTCTCCTTTTCCATTTCAACTGGATTTCTCTCTAGGTCATTTTGTGCACTGATACTTATCTGTTCCAGAAACCACTATTCTGCATGACTGAAATAAAAGGTCCGCAGAAAGTCCTGATGTAGAACAATAAGACCGGCAAGAAAAATAAATAGAAGACGAGCAGACAAGTTGATCCAGAAAAACAAGAACAACCGGCTAAAAGAGGAAAGCTTCAGCTACCTTGTACAATTGGAAGGGGGGGAAATAAACTGTCTCTTCCTGCTCTTAACTCCTATCCTCGATTTTCTCTAAAAGCTGTCTACTTTAGCTCTTCTCCCAGAGTCTAGTTTAACTATTTTCCCCAAAATATAACAGATTCAACAACTTCTAATTTTGGAAAAATCATTAGTCCATTTTGTGCACTTCTGATCTAGAAATCAATATTCTCCAGGACTGAAATAAAAGGCCCACAGAAAATCTTGATGTGGAACAATCAGACTTGAAAGAAACAAATGGAAGACCAGCATACAATCTGATCCTGAAAAACAACAACAAGCGGGTAAAGGAAACCTTCAGACTTCTTATGTATCTGTAGTACAATCGGAAGGGGGGAAAAGAAACTGTCTCTACCTGCTCTTAGCTCCTGTCCTCGATTTTCTCTAAAAGCTATCTAGCTAATCTCCCAGTCTGGCTTAACTATTTGCCCCAAAATATGGCAGATTCAGTAACTTCTAATTTTAGAAAAACAAATCTCCCTTAAGTCTCTCAACAGCTTAAATGACAAGTAGCTATTACCAAATCTGTATTTTTTGGCTAGTTGTGTATCAGAAGATTACTAAATCAAGCCATTGAAGCTACAAACAGTATTTTGTTAAGCGGAAAAGAAGATCCCTACAGGAAAGCAATTGGATTTCAGAAGCAGAAAATTGCGTACCATAAAGAAGAAAGGTTACATTTGCAGATTTCGTAGGAAACTAAAAATTTCTACTAACAGAGGAGAGATGCACGGATCATTAACAGTAGCAGATGAGATGCTAAAAAACAGGGATCCAGTTCCAGATAAGAAGATTACCAAACATAAGAAGTTTTGATTGGAGATCAGAGGGGATATATTGCACAAATCTCCCAATTTGTATCTGGCCAGTTGATAGGAAAATATCCTGTTTATCAGTGTCTGTTTCCACGTAGGAGATATGAAGCTATTCCAGAAGAAATGGATGCTATTAGAAAGGTTGGAAAGAGTGCCTGGAGTTAGGACGTGTGGTAGGAAAAACATCTCGTGAACATTTAGAGGTACCTTTTCCCTGAAAGTGAAAAGGTTGTGCTGCATGGTCAAAATTACTAGTAGGATATGTAATTTGTTTATGAAATTCGGTTAATTGTTTTTCCACATTCCTTTGATGTGCAGATCTTTGTAACTACAATACCAACAGCATCCATGATTCTAGTCCTGAATTTATGTAAACTTGATTAAAAGATCTTCGTAGATTCACTCAATGTCAATTCTCCTGCTGTACTTGGAACCTGTGCTTGTATCTCTGTAGGTGTTAGTCACTGAAGTTTGATAACATGCTACTCTATCATTGACATCACTGTTTCTCTTTTAATTGAAATTGTTTTTGCAAGTGATTTGTATCTTTCAGTGGAAAATCATAGAGTAATCAGACAATTCTCCTTAATTTGATGCAAACTGCAGTACTAAAGAAAAATATTTTGTTGCTTGTTAAGTATTTGCACCTGATATCCTTTTCTGTTTTCTGTTTTCTTTTTGAAGACATTTGTAAAAGTGATTGACAGACTTGACAATGCCTGATTTTTGTGAAGTTCGGTGGAGTCTGGAGATAACGGCTGTTATAAATAATAAAGAGATAAAAATAGTTCCGTTTCCATCATTGTGCTTTCTCATTCATTCTCCATATCAGCTGAGCAAATCTGAGATTAAAATGCTATCTGCATTTACAAAAGGGAAACCAAACCAAAAGGCTAACACAATAATATTTTGTGGGAATATTACAAATTATCAAGAATTATTTCAAGCAAAGATTTGATTGCTGCTTCTCTGCAAGCGCTAGCCTGTGTTGCCTAAGAATAAATCCAATTTCTGTCCTTCAGCACATATTTCAGGTTCCTTTAAAACTCAAGTAGGAAAGTTCAATATCATCATTCATACCATACACTAAAGACCTTTTTATCGAAGGCAGGGATGAAATTTTCTCAACTTCAAACTCATTCCTTAAAAAACTCTATTTTAAAAAAATACGCAGCAAACTTTAATACCGTCATTCATACCATAGATTCTTAACTATTTAATCGAAGGCGGGAATGGGATTTCTCAACAGTCATTTCATATAAAAGACCAGGAATTAGTATTTAACAAAATTTGTTAATAAATTTTTGCATTCGATTTCATGTAAGAGACTCTCAGGTAGTATTAAGCTGAATCAAAGCAAAACTGGTATAAGGTTTTGCAATTTGCACTCCATTACATGTAAGACACACCTAATTAGTATTAACCAGAATAGTTTACAGATTTTGTAGCAGAAGTGTAGATGCTTGGAGTTGTAGTACTGAAAGGTGAGACATTACCCAGAGAAATATTGCCGGGAAAATGCAGAGCACAAAAAAGGGAAAGAAACGAATGACATCTCAAACCTGACAACAATGGACACCAAGCAAGAGAGAACAAAAATAATGCCTGTTGGTAGCTCTGTCTCAATTTTGGACAACGGCTAATTGATATCGTATATTACGAATCAGCCTTGACCTACAAAGATATGCACAGGCAATGATATAAACTATGTTCTAGTACCTTTCTTCAGTGGTTCAAGAACAGAATCGCAATACTCAGAGTTGAGGAACTGAGATCTAGTTCTTTTTGAGCTGCGAACAGTCTGGATTACCTCAGGATCTTTGTCAGCAACATCACCATCCATAACTTGATGCTTGTTGGTCTCGATACATTCAGGGCTGCCCAATTTGCTGACGATAATTTTGTGGCTTTTAAAGGGACGCTCTGAATCGGCAGCCATTAGTTTGTCTTGAGGAGAGTGAGATTTGAAAGCATTCTTAGCTCTTCTGATTATTCTCTTCTGACAGAAGGATACTCCAATAGGATGAAAGATTTCCTTTCTAGTCCACCGCTCGGATGAAGCCTTAGCTTCCGTCTCTTTTTCTTTGTAATCAGATACCAGACTCTCAACCACTATGTCAGCTAACATATGAAGCGCCTCAAAGAGGACTTCAGAACTTTCCTTCTGGATTTCAAATGAGTTCTTTGAAATCAAGCTTTGTCTTCTTTTGGGTCTCTTCCTGAACAAAGCTGTACAGATTGAACTGGGTTCTGAGCCACAAGTAGGCCTCACATTCCTAATTTCTCCCTTCATACTTTGTGACTGAAGGTTCGTGTGCTCTGTTTCTGCCTTAGAAATCGAACACGCCGAAGAGGCCTCCATAGAGGTTTCTCTGTCGCATCCTGTAAAACTGTCATGTATCCCCTCATCAGACAAGCAGCAGCTCTGCTCAAGACCTAATTTTAGACCGTTTCTCCACACTTTTAATTTAGATGGCTGATTCTGGTCACACAAAACTCTATCTTGCCCCAAAACTTCACCAGAACAGAGTAACCGAGGTTTCAGATCACCATGTGGGTGGCATGAAATTGTATCAGAATTATTGCTAATAGTATCAGATGACGATGAAATATTCGGACCTCGAAATACTGAGGTCGGGGACTTGCTGCTGTTGGCCTCAATCGCATCTTCATTCTTGGAGAGGATAACTTGCATAGTTGAACTTTCAACTAGCTGGACAACATCTCTGCAAAGGTCACCAAATTCAGATGCGTCCACTTTAGAAGTTCTCTGATATCTCCGGGCATAAGCAGCATCCATGCATTGGCTTCTTTTCAAAAGATTTTCTTCCTTGGGAGTATTTAAAAATAACCCACCTGCAATGGCGCTGATTTTAGAAGACCCATCTGGAGCAAAATTGATTTCGGAGAATGCAAGCTTCTTGCGAGCGTTGCCCCATTGCCAAAAACTATCAGTACTCTCCATTGGATCTGCAACACAAACTGAAAAACAAAATCTCCAGAGATTTGAGTACTTAGACAGGGGACTGCAACACAGAACGGGATCGAGTGTTCGTATTCCAGACAGTGCAGATTTAAGAAGTTAAGTAGAAAATGCAAGATATTGGCCGAGAGGAGAAAAATTCATTAACGGAAAATGCACAAGAAGACGGCAACAGCAACCATTGCACAAGAAGGAACGCGCTTTTCCTCTACAAAACAAAATAGGCGAGTTGAGATGGTGTTCATAGCGTATGCAAGCTGAAGCTTATGAAATTGTATTAATCTAATGATTAGCTATCTAATCACTTAAACCAAGTGTTCCTATGAAAAGGTTATAGTTGTTTTTTAAAAGAGGGTAGATCTTTCTACAGGAAGATAAATAGGGGGATTGAAGATGAGATCTATAAAGTTTAGTTAGTTAATTTAAATTATTAGTTTTGAGAGTTCAATTTATATGTTACATTAAAGTCTGATAGATATGTAAATGAGAGTTCTTTTGGTATAAGTGTTCTTATGAAAAGGTTATAGTTGTTTTTTAAAAGAGGGTAGATCTTTGTAGAGGAAGATAAATAGGGGGATTGAATTGAAGATGAGATCTATATAGTTTAGTTAGTTAATTTAAATTATTAGTTTTGAGAGTTCAATTTATATGTTACATTAAACTCTGATAGATATGTAAATGAGAGTTCTTTTGGTATAAGTGTTCTTATGAAAAGTTTATAGTTGTTTTTTAAAAGAGGGTAGATCTTTCTATAGGAAGATAAATAGGGGGATTGAAGATGAGATCTATAAAGTTTAGTTAGTTAATTTAAATTATTAGTTTTGAGAGTTCAATTTATATGTTACATTAAAGTCTGATAGATATGTAAATGAGAGTTCTTTTGGTATAAGTGTTCTTATGAAAAGGTTATAGTTGTTTTTTAAAAGAGGGTAGATCTTTCTACAGGAAGATAAATAGGGGGATTGAATTGAAGATGAGATCTATATAGTTTAGTTAGTTAATTTAAATTATTAGTTTTGAGAGTTCAATTTATATGTTACATTAAAGTCTGATAGATATGTAAATGAGAGTTCTTTTGGTATAAGTGTTCTTATGAAAAGTTTATAGTTGTTTTTTAAAAGAGGGTAGATCTTTCTACAGGAAGATAAATAGGGGGATTGAATTGAAGATGAGATCTATATAGTTTAGTTAGTTAATTTAAATTATTAGTTTTGAGAGTTCAATTTATATGTTACATTAAAGTCTGATAGATATGTAAATGAGAGTTCTTTTGGTATAAGTGTTCTTATGAAAAGTTTATAGATGTTTTTTAAAAGAGGGTATATCTTTCTACAGGAAGATAAATAGGGGGATTGAATTGAAGATGAGATCTATATAGTTTAGTTAGTTAATTTAAATTATTAGTTTTGAGAGTTCAATTTATATGTTACATTAAAGTCTGATAGATATGTAAATGAGAGTTCTTTTGGTATAATTTAGTATGTTCCAAATTCTTATGTATAGAGAATGCATTATATTTATTATATTTGTTTGGTGGAGTTTAAAATTGAGAACTATTTTGTTTCTAGATATTCTCTTTACTTGTGAGAATAAGATAATTTTTATTGCATCTTTATATACTTGTCTAATTCTATTGAGACATTCATAGTTTAAAAGGGTAAAAATGCTTCTCTTTTCTTTCAAGAGATATATTTGATCAACTATGTGTAGCGAAAATTTTTGCTTCCAGAATGCTCCACACTTGGAATATTACATCTTTCCTTCGCTTAGTTTCTTCTTTAGGATTGAGAAAAAAGTGATCTTATGATGGTGTAGACCAACCTTTGTTATTGCAAATTGTCAATTAAACTTTTAAAAAAAATTAAAAAACATAGTGATGAAAGAGAATGTAGTGGAAAAGACATGAAACAAAATAATAACTCTTAACAATGAAAAACACATAAAATTGTATTTACTTCAAAAAGGCATTACCTCTTCTAGTGCAAATCTCTATAGACTATAATAGCTAGCCCATCGTGCTGTCAACATTTGTTTCCCTTTCCCAAAAAAAATAGTGTAGTTCCAACAACTACTATTATTAGAAAAAATGATTCATCCCAATTTCTCAAACTATGCTAACTATTCAATAGATTTATCAACACATAATCCACCCTATTGTTTAAAGTTCTAAACTTCCCAGTTCAAAGTGGTATTATAATGTTGTTTTATTATGCTTAAGAAAGTCGCTTTTGTGGTCCAAGTATTATAGGAATTTGACAAGCCTTCCTATTTGTAGCATTGTAAATTGTAACCTTGTACATTTTACACCATTTTTTATGCCCTTGCCTTAGTGTGCCCCATTTTTTTCTCTCGTCCAAGCCCATTTCCAGCCTTTTACCTCAAAATTTATGTCATCTATCCACATGGTGGTTCAAACCCCTATCTTGGGTCATGTGCACACCATTCCTAGTTTGTTCACTGTCTTTTGGGTGGACAATGGTGCCTAGGGTGCCCTTGTCTTGGATAGTGGTGCATGGGGCACCATTGTCCTCCCAAACCGAGCCCAAATTTGAATGGGCTGGTGCACATTTCTCGCCTGTTGGTTTCAGAACACGATGTCTCAATTTAACCTTTAAAGGTCAGCCTAATTGGGGAAAAAACTTGAGAATCCTATATAAGAGCATTCCTCATATTCATTTTGACATTGAATTTATTCAATTCACATCCACTCATATCATAAGCATTTGTTATTAAGCATTGATCATCAAGGTAATATTTCATCCCATCATATTCTTCAAGCATTCTTTAAGATCTACACACCATGGAGCAACAAATTATCAATCTTAATGCAAGCATATGTGATTGATTAGATCATTCATGTTTGTTTTGTCATGTCACGTTATTGCTTCAACACTTGTGATCACATTCAAAGAGCATTACATCATCAACCTATAATCATCTATAACAGATCTAAGGTACATCATCCAACATTTACTTCAACTATTTCAATTCATTTCAAGGGTTAATTCTAAACCCGGGGTTGGACTTAAGAAAACCCCTATTCCCAACATATTTTATCTCTTCTGTGTGTAGGAAACATGTTGAAGAGTTGTAAATCTGGATTTGACATTATAGACAGAGACAATCAGATCCAACTTTTGCATGCAAGAAAAGCGAAGGACAAACTCACTCCGATCGAAAGTGCCCAAAAAATTCTCGTGAAACTTTTAGAGTATATTTTGAGCAGCATTCTGATACCAAAATAATTTATTTTGTTAACATCTGATATTCCTAGGACAGATTCGCTCAGAGGGTATTTGTCTCGATTTTTCAACCCAGTTTCCAGTCACAAATTCCGTTCACCTTCCTCATCTCTTCTCTATGATTACAAATTCATATCTAATCTATAACTACCTGTTTATGTGAATTTATGTCAATTTTCTATCTTTAACCCTGGATCTAGCATTCATTTTCATATTTTGGTATCTTAGTCAATTTCTTGAACGAAAGGGAGCCACCTAGAATCAATCAATATTCATCATCCATCCTTAGGATGTGAATCTATTCATTCCAATCTCCCTTTAATGTAAGGATCCATAGTGAAATAGATTCATTCCTTGTTTGCATAGTTGAACTAGTGAATCCCTATTTTCACCAACCTTACATTTTGGTGAACCTAACACTTTCTACATATTTCTAATTTGGTGTTTTTAAATCTGATTTTTCATAATGGAATTCACAAAATCTAATTGGTTTTCTATTTCACATTTGATTACATTACTTATTAGTTATTTTTATCAAAAGCATGTGTTGGATAATAGCTTCTTTCATTTCATGTTGTTTACATTCATTCATACAAATTTAATGTATTGCACTATAAGAGTTTCAAATATTTTTCTTTAATTTAAATCATTTCTCAAAGCTTTCATTCATATTTCATGTTGCTATATGATTTTTTTAAAGAAATTAATGGAACATCTAGATTTCATAAAAGCTCTGGTAGATATTTTAAATGAAGCCCTAGCTAATCTTAAAGATGGTATTGAAATGAATCAGACTTGTACCTCTCCTAGAATATCTTTTATCCATGAGGAAAGAATCAATACTCCAAACAATTATCACTAGATAATGGAGATGCAACATTGAAGAGAGTCATCCTCCTCTCACAAAGATACTTTGGTGCAAGGGGGACAAGTAAACATGTTAATATCATTACATCTATTCCTATAGATCCTCTCTCACAATCCACAAAAGAAGGCATGGGATACCCCGATCCATCACCTCAAACATCTATGGATGATCTTCTTAAAGTTCAAATACTTGTTTCTTTGCGAAAAAAAAGAAGAATCTGTAAACATAGCCAAGACAATAATCCTTTCGACACATATCATCAAGTTCATGGCCATCACACAAATGAATGTACTAATTTCCAAAATGAAATGTAAATACTCATTGATAATGGTACTCTTAAAATAATAGATGAATAGTACTTCCTTCACCTATTATGTTTCTCCTCACTATGTGATCTTAGTAGCTTACTGTAGTGTCATAAAATTGCGACCCTTGCAATTTTCGACCACAATAGGGTCTTCACATTGGCGAATCAAATCCCAAGCCTGATCAGAGACCTGAGACTTGCTCAATCCCCGAAACAACCCTTTTTCTGCCCCCGCACTGCTTGAACCTGCTTCCTGTCCTGAGTTAAGGGCAAGACAGGGGCATGACGCCCCTTTCCCTACCCTATTTTGGGGCCCCCTATGTCCTATCTTTGCATTGAGCTTTGCACTTAAAGTGGGAAACCTTCCCCTGTGTCAGCCTATGATGAAAAATCAGTCTGTTAACCCTAATTGATATATATATATATATGCCCTCCCATTTGCATAAGTTGGAGGAGGTGAAAATTGGCATAAGTTCGAATACATGAGATCGTGCATTCAAGCATTCATTTCAAGCATTGAGCATTCTCAAGTCTCCCTTCAAGGCTAGGTGTTGCATTCAAGTCAAGGATTTAACCATTGAAGAGGAGATCCCTTTCAAAATTTAATTCCATACAAGCAAATCTACCTACATTTCTATCACAACCTCCCTTGAGGTGAATTACATTTCAATCTTTCATTTACATTTACTTGCAAACATTTTGTTTCATCATTTTGTTAATTCCAAAAATGGGATTTGACCTGAAGGCAAACCCCCAATCCCAACCCCTTTTCCTCTCTTTTCTATGTGACGTAGGTTGCAGGTGCGTAGCTGTATTTGTAAATTTGGACTCCATTTACATAGGCGGAAAAACCCTTTTCATTTCGCGGATTTTTTGGAGGACCGTGTGCACTTTCAACACGGTCCCGACAACTTTTCCTCAAATTCGCAGGGAGGCTTCGTCTCGACATATTATAGCCAAATCCAGGTGCACAACTTTATCCCACTCTTCTATTTCAAGTTATAATCAATTCTTTGCTACTTTTACACTTGGTCTAAAAAAACATAATTCAATCATTTTTCATTCTAAAAGAGTGGTTAGCTTGTCATTTCTACCTCATTATCAATTAATTTAGTATTCAATCTCTCTCTCCCTAGAGATTGGATCTAGTGATTTTCCCTCCCCTCTTTTAAAAGTAATGTGCATGAGGTGATTGAAGGGAAATCCACAGTGAAACTTTCATCTCTCCTTGGAGGGAAGAAAATATTTCCTCTTGATCTTTCCATCCTTCACTTTTCCCCACACTACACTTACTTATTTGGGGACTCTTTGTCATTCATGGTGGTACAATTTCATGTGCAAACATACTTGGGTAGCAACATAATAGTGTTGTTATTCTTGTCTCTACATTGGGGGACAAGAATAGCTTGTTCAATCATTTCTTCCTTCTTTCCCTTTATGGACTTATGTCCTTTATAATGATTTCTTCTTGATTGTGGAGGTGCATATCCTCACTGAGGATCTCCTTCCTCTTATTAGAAAATTGTATTCGTGATGAGGATATTTTCCTTGCTTTAGAAGTATGTGTCTTTATAAATGATCTCTCCTAATCTTTCTTATTCTTGTCTCTTTTTCTTGAGGGGCAAGAATAATATTTCCATTGTCTTCTCTATTTCCAAGGATTTCCTTTTCCTTTGTTGAGTTGCATCTCTCATAACTTGATTTCCTTTCTTGGATATAATTATCCTCCATGTGAGTGTTAGGACTTATTCCTTGCTTGAAGTGGTTCATCTATTACGATTAATCTCTCAGTGATTGTGTGTAATCCTTCACTAAGAATCCAAATTTTTAGCAATGGTGAAAGGTGTGCATTGTTAGTTTCCTTTCCCTTTCAAAGATGCCATGTTTATTAAAGATCTCTATTTTTTGAGGTAAAATCTTTAGGAAAATATCTCTTCCTCCTTTCACTATTCATCCCTCAAAAGGATATCCTTACACTTGTTGTAGGACTATGTCTTCCTTGCTTCACAAGAGCTATGCCTCTTCATATTGGAAGTAATGTACATTATTTCTCAAAGGATATCTCCTTGGTGTTGAAGGTGTGTATCCTTGTCTCACATTTGTACCTTTATATGTCAACATAAAGGCTATGTTGTCATCTAAATGGGGGAGAAGTAGGGGGGGCAGGCAATTATTAGGCCTCCTTGTTTCTTATATTCAATTCATGTTGTGGATTTCCTTGCATACAATTCTTTGCTTGATTATCCCTGTTATAGATTTCCTTACAAACAATGCTTTATTTGGTTATCCTTATTGCTTGCTTTGTAATAAGAAAGCTTCACTTGGAAAAATATTTCCTTTCAATTTACACAAATCAATTGCATTGTAATAAGAAACCTTTAGTTGGCACCCTTTTTACACGATGAGTTGAATAGCATAACACAACTTGCTAGACTATTTGACTCTTCCTTTTCCTTTTGTAGGATGAGTTGACTATCATAAAAAAGATAGACTATTGGACTCTTCCTTTCTCTTCCCCATGTTGAGTGGAACTAGCATAACACAACTTGCTAGACTAGTTTGAATCTTCCTTTCTCTTTCCAACAAATCACACAACTTGTTGTCCTATGAGAATCTATGATTCCATGGATCGCCTATCATAACACAACATACTAGCTTGTGGAATCCATGTTTCATTTCTCCTTCCCATGAACCCATAGCATAACATACTTTGCTAGTTTTCAGATTATGATTCATCACTCAATTCATTATCTTTCTCTTTCCACATGACCACTTGTGATTTCACAATAACATTCGAAGAATGATATTAGTGGTGGAGACATTTTGATTGTCAAGGTCTCTTCAACTAGTTGACTTAGAGACTTTGTTTTCAATACTAACCCATTTTGTGTGTCTTTTGTCCTTGTTTTTTTTTTTTCCTTTCATTTCTTTTTGTCTTGTTTTGTGTGTCCTTGTATGTGATTGTACGAGTTAAGATCCTAAGCTTGGGGGCTTGTTCCCTCAAATTAAGTGATGTCTTTTATATATATATATATATATATATATATATATATATATATATATATATATATATATATATATATATATATATATATATATATATATATATATATAATCTATTGAGAGCATGCACATAGACTCATACTCCCACTAAAGTGAGGGCTAAATGTAGCATCTTAAAATTTAACCCTGCAATAAATTACACCAATTTTTGTGTCTCTGCCTTAGTGTGACCCATTTTTGCTCTCATCTACGCATATTTTTTACCTTTTAACTCAAAAATAATTTCATCTATTCACATGGTGGTTCAAACATCTGTCTTGGCTCATGTGCACACCATTCCTAGCTTGTTCACTATCTTTTGGGTGGACAATGGGGCTTGGGGCACCCTTGTCATGGACAATGATTCTTGGGGCGCCATCATCCTCCCAAATCGGGCCTAAATATGAATGGGTTGATGCACATTTCTTGCTCATTGGTTTCAAAACATGATGTCTCAATTTGACCACTGGAGGTTGGCCTAATCGAGTAAATACCTTGAGAACCCTATATAAGAGCATTCCTCCTATTCATTTTGATATTCATTACAATCAATTCACATCCACTCATATCATAAGAATTTTTTATTAAGCATTTATCATCAAGGAGATATTTCATCCCACCATATTATTCAAGCATTTATTAAGATCTACACACTATGGACCAATAAATTACATCAATCTTAATGCAAGCATATGTGATTTATTAGATCATTCATATTTGTTTTGTCATGTCATGTTATTGCTTCAACACTTGTGATCACATTCAAAGAGCATTGCATCATCAATCTGCAATCATCTATAATAGATCTAAGGTACATCATCCAACATTTATTTTAGTTATTTCAATTCATTTCAAGGGTGAACTCTAAATGAGTTGAGAAAAAATACAACACCACAAGAGCCCAAATAATCTCTACAAGCTGAAAAACATGTTACAAGGAGAAGCAATGAAGCAAATCACAGAAGGAAAGAATACACAGGAAAAATATGCTCCAAAAGATGAGAGCTCAATAATCTCCAAAATGTATTGTCAATAATAATCCTTCTTCATACAATGAAAAGAAAGAACTCAACCTTTAATAGGTCAAGAAACCCTAAAAGGGAAAAACCTAGGTTTGCACATAATAATTAATTAAAATAATTAATTATATGTACCTAAAGTTAGCTTAAGTGTAAAAGAGATAAAGGGAACTTAAATAATTAAACAAATGTTGTTAAATTAATCAAGTAAATACCCGAATACTCTAACACCCCCCCTTAAGCTAGACTTAGGGAGAAGCTAAAACCTAGAACTGCTAATGAAAGCAATAAAGATGGGTCCCGACAACAAGGCCTGATCAGGTACCCAAATACAATGAAATCTCTATGAACTGGAGAAATAGAGAAAACCACATGGGAACAAAACTCTACTCCAAAAAGAGATGGAAAAGAACACCACTGAAGCATGAAGAACTTGCAAACTCTGTCAAAGAATAATTGCTGATCTGGAGAAACTCCACTGAAATAGAACATGACCAGGTAGAGAAGACTGTAATCTGCATGAGTGCCCTCAAATGACACTACTCGAATCAGATGGCAAACAAAGGCAAACAACTGAACTCGAAGATACAAATGGCATGAGACACCAAAGCCTGAAGAGTTGATCAATCGAACCATGGAAGCATTAGAACCAACAGGATAAACCTCCCCATAATGTAGAAGTGGGAGAGGGATAGGAACACTGAAAATGACAACCAAAAAAAACTGCATGACGAAGAACCAGGAACGTCAAAGGTGCTGAGACAAGTACATGGTGTCATGGAAGGAACACTCTTTGACACACATCATGAGGCGAATGTCATGGAAGGAACACTCATTGGACAAAGGAAGATGGCAAACAATAGGCAAACATCAACCCCCTCATGGCACTTGATCAATAGTGCATGTACAACAAGACACAAGATATGCAAGATTCCAAGTAAACAATGCACGATGGCACTTTATCTCAGTGCGTTTGCATAAATACAAGCTACAATGATAAGAAGACTAGAAATAGAAACGTGAACCAAAATAGAGACATCCTACTCAGAGAAGAGATCCCAGGACCTGAAACAACCATGATATCCACTAGAGTGCTAAAAAGCAAAAAACTGAATAAAATATGCATGGAGCAGAATCTGGAAATAAAACTCAGATGGCTGGAAAGTACACAGCACATGCTTTCCGAAAATATAAAGTTTTTGAAAAACGGAGGTCGGATGCTCATTCTATGGCTCCCAGAGTGCAAAAACTAAACCTCACTTTGACTGGAAAAAAAAATAGTCAAACAATAGAATTGGAAAAAATTACCAACATGATGAGGTCCGGCTCGGAACCAGCTTTCCGACGCCTATTCTTTTTTGAAAAAATGACTCCGTATGCCCAAGATAGAGTCAAAAAACCAAACCCCCCCCTGAAAAAGGCCAAAAAGGGAGATCTGGTGGCTCTTTGGTGGTCCGGTGGCCAGTGGGTGGCAGCCGGGTGGCGCCCCGATGGCTGGGCAGAGCCTCCCTGGTGGCTGGGCGGAGCGGGCCGACAGTCAGGCAGCAGAGCCAGGTGCCCGGGCGGTGGAGGAGGTCGGGCCGGGAGCTGCAGGCGGCGGTCGGGGAGAGGAGCAGAGCTGTGGCGAGCAGGGTGGCGCGAGCTGCAGGTGGCGGTGGCAGGCAGAGCAGGGCCGCTGGAGGGGTTGCGGGTGGCCGCTGGGGAACGCAAGGAGGCCGGCAGGGGGCCGGGCCGATGGGGGCCGGGAGTCAGCAGCGCGGGGCCGGAAACCAGCGGAGGGACCGGAGGGCCGGTGGGGGTCAGCGGCGCTATACGGGCCTATAGGACCTACAACTTGGCAGGGACCCCACGATGGGCCCCAACAAACTTTTCCAAAAAACAAAAAAAAATTCCAAACCCTTTTTTTTTCGCCTTGATTTTTTTGAAGGTTTTTTCAATAAAAAATCAACATCCGGCTTGCATGCCGTAAAAAGGCAAAAAATAATTTTTTTCTCGAAATGCGTGTCAGGGTCGTACGACCTGGATATGAGAAAAAAATACTCCCAGAGGCTCAAAAACCAAAATAGGTCGAATTTTATATGACCATAGGGGTTTTTGGGCCTTCTGAGCATGATGGTGAGGTTCGTTTAGGCCCAAAGTGCTCAGAAAAAAGGTCAAACCCTAGGTGCATAAAAAAATCCTGAAACCCCAGATCTGCTTCCAAAGCAAAAATTCTCAAAACAAGAACAGGTAGATGCAGATCTGAAGCTCTGATACCATATAGGAGTTGAGAAAATACAACACCACAGGAGCCCAAATAATCTCTGCAAGCTGAAAAACCTGTTACAAGGAGAAGCAATGAAGCAAATCACAGAAAGAAAGAATACACAGGAAAAATATGCTCCAAAAGATGAGAGCTCAATAATCTCCAAAATGTATTGTCAATAATAATCCTTCTTCATACAATGAAAAGAAAGAATTCAACCTTTAATAGGTCAAGAAACCCTAAAAGGGAAAAACCTAGGTTTGCACATAATAATTAATTAAAATAATTAATTATATGCACCTAAAGTTAGCTTAAGTGTAAAAGAGATAAAGGGAACTTAAATAATTAAACAAATGTTGTTTAAGTAATCAAGTAAATACCCGAATACTCTAACAAACTCCAAACCTGGGGTTTGACTTAAGAAAACCGCTATTCCTAACACATTTCTTCTCTTTTGTGTGTGTAGGAAACAAGGTGAAGAGCTATAAATTTGGAATCCAAAATTATAGACAAAGACAATTAGATCTAGCTTTTGCAAGCAAGAAGAAGGGGAGGATAGATTTGCTCTGACCAAAAGTGTTCGATGAATTTATCATAAAATTTTTGGAGTAGATTCTGAGTAGCATTTTGATCCTAGAATAGTTTATTTTGTTAGCATCCAACATTCCCAGGATAAATTTGCTCAGAGCGTATTTCTCTTGAGTTTTCAGGCCCAGTTTCCAGTCATAGGTTCCATTCATCTTCCCCATATTTTCTCTATGATTACAACTTTATATCTCATCTACAAGTACCTTTTATATGCATTTATGTCAATTTTTTATATTTAACCCTAGATCTAGCATTTATTTTTCGTATTTTGGTATCCTAGTCAATCCTCAACAAAAGGGAGCCACCTAGAATCAATTGACATTCATCATCTACCCTTGGGAGGTGAATCTATTGATTCGGATGCTCTGCAAAAAGGATATGTTAGGGGACACAAAACACACAATATCAAACGTTAATGATGTTAGTCTTAAATCAGAAATAAAAGACAAAGGAAATCACTTTCCTAAGCAAGCATATCAAGAGAGATATCAAACATCTAATAGAAAGCATAATAAAATGAAGGAATGCAATAAAACATCCCCAAATGCCCTCCAACATGCTAATAGTTGCTCCTCCCTTGTTCCTCTCTTCTCCAAGTTCTACATGAGTGTAGCTCTCAGCTTTGCACTGCTATGGAAGTCTTATGGACATTCAAGATTGAAAATGATTATGAGATGCAAATGCAAGCTAGCTAGGAATGAAAGAAAATGAGTTAATTAAGCTATTATCAATTTTTAACTAAAAGACAATGTGGATTATGATTTTACTCTAAAATGCTCTCTAAAATTCACTATAACTTAGATGCATACAAGATTTCAAGATCTGGATTATGAAGGAATGGGCTCTATTTATAGGAAAAATAGAGAAATGGATGGTTGAGATTGAGTAATCTCAACAAGAGTCAGGATTGATGGGTTTATGATCCATGTGAGGGATTTCAACCTGATGCTCTGCAAAAAGGATTAGAAAATCTGTTTGATGGCAACACACACAAGAGCACAAGAAACAAACGTTAGTGTTAGCAATAAAAGATTATCCTAAACAGGCATATCAAGAGAGATATTAAGCATGAAATAGAGAGCATATAAACATATAATAAAATAGCTAATCAAGATGCTCATAGTTGCTCCTCCATTGTTCCTCTCCTCTCCAAGTCCCAAATGAGTGTAGCTCTCAGCTTTTAGCACTAGCCATGGATGCCATATGGAGATTCAAGATGGTTGACTATGATAAGAAAATGTTATGCAAGTGTAGATAGTGATGCTATGAGAAAGCTCTATGCTAATGCCAGTATAACAACAATACTCTAATGCTTCCTTTTTTGCTTGAGGAGAAGGGTTCTATTTATAGAAGAAATGGGGAAATGAAGGGTTAAGATTGAGTAATCTTAACAAGGGTTAGGATTGAAAGATATTCAATCCATGTGAGACTTTCAACCCAATCCCATGTTGACAAGTGTCACCATGAGGAGGCTTGAGAGGAGTGATAAGGAGCATTAAATGCTTGAGGGGACATGATGGTTACCCTAGTCAAAGAAATAAATGCTTTGAAGAGACACATGGGTTACATGAGGGTTAAGTTAGTGGTCAAAGTCCTTAACCATGGGTGCAAGTGGAATTAACCATTAATGGTCATGTAAGAGCCATAAGTGGTTTGGGAGACTTTAGAGGTTAATTTGTTGAACACATAAAGCATTAATTGTTTTTCAAAGACTTTGGAGTCTTTGAGAAGTGACTCCAATTTGCTTAGGAATGTGACAATATTTAGGGGATGGATTAGGTTAATTAGGAAGGGTTTAGAAGAATCTAGAAGGGGTTTAAGCATGCAAGTGGATTTTGTAGGAAAATGCAAGTGGGAGGAATTTTGGTATTTTTAATTAAAATAAAATCATTTATTTCAATTAAATGGTGTAATTTGCATTTGGATAAATATTCAAATAAATATTAATTTATTTAAATGAGAAAAAGGAAGATAAAGCATTAAAATGCTTGAAGACTTTGAGGGAAACCATTAAAGGCTTGAAGACTTTTAAGGAAAACTATTAAAGTCTTAAGAAGACTTTAAGGGAAGTCATTAAGTTTGAAGACTTTAAAGCCATCAAGTTTGAAGACTTTAAGGGAAACCATTAAAGGCTTAAAAAGACTATAGAAGGGAGCCATCAAGTTTGAAGACTTTAAAGCCATCAAGTTTGAAGACTTTAAGGGAAACCATTAAAGGTTTCAAGTGGGTGAGGATAATTAGGATTTTAAATAAATAATTTATTTAAAATAGTTGTGCAACTTGCTTTTGTAAGAAAATACAAGTGGGTGGAGGATAAAGGTGATTTAAATAAATAATTTATTTAAAATAATTGTGCAACTTGCATTTGTAGGAAAATGCAAGTGGGTAGAGGATAAAGGTGATTTAAATAAATGTTAATTTATTTAAATGTGATTGTGCAACTTGCATTTGTAGGAAAATGCAAGTGGGTAGAGGATAAAGGTGATTTAAATAAATGTTAATTTATTTAAATGTGAGATGTGGGATTTTGGGGGATTTAAATAAATATTAATTTATTTAAATGTGAGAGAATATTTAATTAAATAAATATGATTTATTTATTTAATTAATGGTCTGAATTTGGTTAAGTGAATTAAATCAAATAAATTGAATAATTTATTTAATTAATAGGAAAAGAGGGTTAAGATGAATTAATTAAACATTAATTTAATTAATTATTAATTGATGGTTAAATAATCAAATAAATACTAAGTATTCATTTAATTAAGTGGACAGATTTATGTGACTACACAACCCAATCCGAGGATGATAAATGCCATCATGAGATGGCTTGAGAGGAGAGGGAAGAAGAATTAAATGCTTGACATGACTTGAAGGTTAGCTTGGGAGGTAAGGTTAATGTTGAGTTGAATGAATAAAGCCATTATCCAATAAATAATGTCTTTATCCAATGGATAAACTCTTGTGCAAGAGTTAGTGAGGATAACCATGGTCAAAGCAATAAATGCTTGAAGAGACCCATGAATCAAATGGAGGTTGAGTTAGAGCGAAAGTCACTAATCATGTGAGTGAGTTGAGTTAACCATAAATGGTTATGTAAGAGCCATAAATGGTCATGTAAGAGCCATTAGTGGTTTGGAGGACTTTAGGGGTTAGCTTGTTGAACACATAAAGCATTAAATGCTTTTCAAAGACTTTGAGGCTTTGAGAAGTGACTTCAAGTTGCTTGGGAGTGTGACAATATTTAGGTAATGGGATTAGGCTAATTAGGAATTATTAGAAGAACTTAGAAAGTGGTTAGAAGAGTCTAGAAGGGGATTTAGGATTGCAAGTGGGTTTGGTGGGTGAGGGAAAACAAGATTTTAATTTAAATAAAATTAATTTATTTCAATTGTGGTTGCAACTTGTATTTGTAGGAGAATGCAAGTGGGGGGTAGTTTAGGGATTTAAATAAATGTTTTATTTATTTCTTTAAAAGGGGAAAGGGGGGTTGAATTAAATGAATATGATTTATTCATTTTATTTATTTTAGAGTGTGGCTAAATGAATTAATTTCAATAAATTGAATAATTTATTTAATTAATAGGAGAAGGGGTTGAGGATGAATTAATTAAATATTAATTTAATTAACTGATTATTGAGCGTTAAGTAATCAAATAAATAATAAATACTCATTTGATTACGTGGACAGATTTATGTGACTACAGATTCCAATCTCTCTTTAATGTAAACATCCATAGTGAAACATAATCATTCCTTGTTTGCATAGTTGAACTGGTGAATCCCTGTTTTCACCAACTTTACACTGTTTAATAAAATAAATTTTATATTTTATAGACCTTGTGACAACCAATTTGATATCCAACACTCTTTTAAATTTGTTCTCTTTTCTTCATTGACATGTTCTTATTATGTTTGTTATCTTCCTTTTCAATCATCACCTATTTTAATAGGGTGTGAATAAGGATCGACCACATTTTTATTATAGGATTGGAGTCCAAACCCTTAGGTAGGTCAATTATGTAGGATTTTCATTTATCTTCTTCAAAATCCTACAAGGACTAATTTTCTTGTGCTTTGAATTATTGTAAGTACCTTAAGAATACATCTTCTTGAGTGGATGTACCACGATTAATTGCCTTTCTTCGAAGAATTTTTCCCTCATGTGTAAATACACATTTTTGTTTACTATTCATACATTGCTTACAATTTATGCCAATTTATTGATTATCTTTTGTATGATTTTTATGAAATCTATAGATTCTTGGCTAACAATATTGAAATCGAAAAGAAATATGCACACTTCATTAATCTATCTACAACAACAAATATCTAGTCAGTACCTTGGACTTTAGGAAGTCTCATGATGAAATCAATTGAGACACTTTCCCATTTTCACTCCAAGATGGATAAGGGTTGATAAATACCAGTTGAAAATATATATATTTATTCTTCTAAAAATGATGCATTATTTTATGTGGTTCATAAAATCATATTTGAGTCCCTTATGTGTGAACATTTCCCTAATTATTTTGTAATTATTGCAATACCTAGTGTGACCTACCAAGGGAGTGTCATGATCTACTTGCAAAATTTGTTTTCATCCTTGATTCCAACACCAAGAAGAGCCTTCACTTGTATAGAATGAATTCATTGTAGATGATTTAATTTTCATTAGTGATTTTCATTCCAACATATCAATTGCAAACATTTTCTTGGAATACTCTATTATAATTTGATTCTTCCAATCCATGGAGATCTGACATACGATATTCACAAATTTGGCCTTTGGACAACACATCAACAATAAAATTCTTCTTACCTTTGATGTACTCAATATCAAAATTAAATGCTTCAATTTTTATCACACACTTTTTTTTGTTTATTATTTAGATCCTTTTGATTGAGAAAATATATCAAATCGTTGCGATCAAATTTGACACCCACCAAGTATTTCCTAAAATTGACCAATCTATCCATGATGGCTAACAATTCCTTATTATAGATGGAGAAATACATTTCCATGTCTATGAGCTTTTAACTCTCAAAATCTATTGTGTTCTTTTTCTACATTAGCATGACTCTAACTCCTTATCTTGATGCATCGAATTCCAATGTGAAATGAAGAGTGAAATCTAGAATTGCTAATGCAAGACATCAGATGATTGCTTATTATAGTCTATCAAAATTCTCACCATGCATCCTTAATCTACGTAAAAATATAAATCACCTACAATAAATGCAAAGGGAAAAAAATCCTCACAATTATGTCAAGGTCCACGAGGGAGACTACTCTCAAATTGATTTGATATTTTTCTCATCAATATACCTATCATAGAAAAATCACACTTTAACTCCTTAGCAAACAAAATTTGTGCTTTTGAAATTCTATCCACTTCATCAAGGTGACATGCATGCTCCTTCCATGTTTTTTAGACATAAAAATATTATCAAATAATACAGTGGTGAAGTTTCTTAGTTGCAATCAACACAACACATTCCTCAACCATATATCTCCCAAGGATCACTTGCAATTAAGCACTTGTCAAAAAAAGAGAGAAAAGAAAAAGACTTTTTGTGGAGGCCAAAGGGATTTATTGATACAAAAAAGCATGAATAATTGTGAATGCGCTTACACTAGTTAATTGATATAATAATGAATCCTTATAAAAGTAAAAAGAAAAAGGAAAAAAGAAAAATGAAAAAAACAACTCTAGATGAAACCCTAGGTGAGGATAAAAATAGATTATGATGTGTCTCCCAATCTTATGACTTGATACAAAAAAGCACATTGGCATAAGAAAATTTAGGTAGCTAGTGTGAAAATGGGACCTAAGTAATCAAATAATAAATTAGGAAAATACCCTTTTATCTAACACATAGTACCCATAGTGACATAAAAAAGCCATCTTGTGAATATCCTCCTCTTAGACTCTAATCTGATGGTAGCTTTATTTGAGATCTATTTTTGAGAAAATGACTATTATATGAAGTTCATTTATCAATTCATAGATCTTATAAATGGGTTATTAGTTCTCGATAGTCTTCTTGTTCAATGTTCTATAATTGATGCACATCTAAACTGTGTCATCTTTCTTCTTCACCCAAAATACAAAGAAATAAAAAGGACTTGAGTTAGGTCTAATGTGCCCCATTACTAGTAGTTCCTTAATGGAATTTTTATTTCATCCTTACATGTCCTATGGTGGTGATAGGGAGTAGTGATGATTGTCTTAGCACTCTCCTCCAACTCAATGGCATTCTTAAGTCCTCTATTTGTTATTCTCCTTGGAGGAATGACACGAAATATTTTACTATACCCATCCAAGATGCTTTGTACATCCACATGATATTTCTTATTTACTTCAACAAGTTTTGTTACAATCACAAAACATTGAGTTACCCATGTGGCTTTCCTATAATAAAAAATTCACTACAATCTCTTAGCCAATATGATCCTTGGCACTGTATTTATCATTCCTCATAGTACCTCATATTCTCCCTCCAATTTAGGCTTCGGTTTCATGGTCTAGAATTTTTGTGCGATCTCTCCTAATGAGTGTAACCACTGGAAACCTAGGACCATATCCATGTCCCCTATACCAACAACATAGAAGTCCTCAATATAATATCCTTCTATATAAGATTCAAGTAAGATATTTTCCTATTGGATTGGATGGTAAATTGTTAGCCATTGTAACATTGAATCCTTCAAAGTCCTCCATCTTGAGGCCTTGTTTTTCCAATAATCCATCTACAATAAAGTTACAAGTAGCATCAATGTTAATGAGTATATTCACTCTTTGACTTCAATATTTCACTTTATATCTCCTCAAGAAGAGCTTTATAGTATACATGATAGTCCATAATATCATCAAATAGTTTGTTTTGGGATTTAGTTTTAGAACTTCTACCTTCTTATTTAGAAAGGTAGGTCATGTTGGGTGTAAAAACAAAATCTGAGGGATGTAGACTAGCATTCTATACCCTAATGATTTTTGGTGTTGTAGTCTTCTACCCCAAACTCAGTCCTATTGAGGCAATAAGGAATTATATTTGGACCTAAGATTAGGTGTAAATTATAATAAGAACATCATAGACACATAATAGATCAAAATTTAGCAATATTTTTATTCATTATATTCAATTGGTATTCATTACATATCCTTATATCTCCTTACATTCATTGTTACTCCACCCTTACTACTTCTTACGTTCACATTATTACGGGTGAATGGATCTCATTATATACATATATTTACAATAGGGGATGCAACCCTTAAATAGTATCCCTAGACTATATTCTATACTCCAAGCTTGTATTCCAAAGACTTTTTGTAGTAAGATGCAACAACTTCTCTAGATCTATGTTTGTGCTTTATTTCCTTGCTTGCATCATCTCCTCTTCAAAAACTTTGACTTGTCCTTGTGTGAAGGAAAATGTGTCCACAAATACTAAGGGTTAAAAGAACAAGCTAAATAACCAAGAAAACACAATACATCATACACCTCAAGATTAGAATGATAAAACCAAAACGGAGAACAAAAATGATAAACAATGCAAACCATGATTCCCGCTTTAATTTGATTAATCCTTGATTAGATGTGTTCTCATGACGTCAACGACTGTTCGATTGTGCTCCATGATGGTAAATGCAAATGGGTAGATGATTGGTGAAATATGAAATGTGATGTGAGTAGTGATTTTGGCAGAGTAACGGTGTGATAGTATGAAGATGGATCATTATTTCGGCATTATGACGATATGATTATGAAAAAGTGGATCCATTTAGTCTAAAACAGGGGGGATTAAATAGAAGAAAGAAAGAAGGAGAAGGGGTGTGAGGATGAGACACTTGTCTTCAAGGAGGACAAGTGTCAAGCCTTGTGTAAGAGAATCCACACTTGTCCTCAAAGGGGACAAATGGCTCAAGGAGGAATGACATGTGTCCCCAAGGACACATGTCTATTTTGGATAAAGCCACCCCAAAATAATGGATATTTCCTAATATTTAGGAAATTAGCTAGGATGTGCAAAAATGGAGGTTAGGAGGGATAGGATAGGGTTATTTGGGAGGTTTGGATGATTACTAGGCTAGGGGAGGTTTGGATAGATAGAGTTGGTTATCACTCTAGGGTTAGGACAAGGGTTAGGTTAGATGGGGGTAAGATTAGGAGCCATGTGCTAAAAAAGGATATGGAATTAATTAAATTAATTGATTAAATTAATTCACGGGATTGGGAAAGAAGAGGAAATGATTAATTAAATTAATTAATCAAAAGGGGGAAAAGGGATATTAATTAGATTAATTAATTAGAGGAATAGGATTGGGGGATTAATTAATTAAAAATTAATTAATTAGAGGAAGAAGATTAGAGGATTAATTAATTGAAAGAAAGGATTGGGGGATTAATTAATTCAAGGGATTGGAAAGGGGGATTTAATTAATTAGATTAATTAATTGGCTAATGGGGTGTGGCTTCATTAATTTAATTAATTTAGCCAAATAGGATAGGATGATAAGGGAATTAAATTCGATTAGCCGAATTTAAGTGTCTACAATCCTTAATTCAAGATGGCTTCAACAAAAAGGATGTCCTTATAGATGTCCTAGAGAGAATACAAATTATCATCCCATTAGTTTTTCATTGTTTGAAGTTGATTGATGTAAATTTGTAAGTGGACAATCTGTTTTTCGGCCTCCAGAACCATGGTTGGTATTTGAATGGTCTTTATAAAATTTTAAGCTTCTTATTATTCTGGTTATGTGGATTGACCACTAGGCTGACAAAATCTCTCAATTGTTGGAATATTTTATGGGATTTTCTTTGCTCTTGGATCTACTAGTATTGATCATGGAGATCTTGAATTGCCACTCTCTCTAGTCTATTCATACCTTTTAGGGCATCATAATTTTGTGATGCTTGGAGGATCCAAAGTTCTATATTTTCCATTTGAGCCTTGACAGGAGCCACAATGGTTGACCATTGAAAATAGTATTGATATAGCTAATTGATTTATACCTCTATATTCTTTGTTGGTTGATGTGAGCTTCTGAGTTAGAGTGGGATGTAGCACAATTTTTTCTCTCCTCGTCCTTTTTTATTTTTTAAAACTTTATTTGCACCTCTTTTTTTATTTTATCCTTTTGTAAGGTTGGATCTTGGAGTAGCCCATCTATCAAGGTCCTTAATTGTCTTGGAGCTAGTTTTGAAGGGTCCCCTTTTAGGCAATATCTATTTATTGTATCTCCTTTACAACTTCCTCTATCAAATTTAAAGTTTGCACATGTTGCTTTAGAAACTCATCTCAAATTCTCGAGCTGTCTAATGAAAGATATCCCCTAATTGAAACTTTTGTAAGGGAGATATGCTCCCTATATCTACTTGTGATCCAGCCCAAAAAAACAAGGTCATTCTTAAACCCAAATGACATGACTATATACATGAAGGATCCACATTTGTAGAAAATGTAGTCTTAGGCCAGTCCTCTTCTTTGATCTGTACGTGGTGATATCTAGAAAGTCCATCTGTAAAAGAATATATCTCCCTTCCAACAATTGATTCTAATATTTCTTTTATAAAAGGAGTAGGGAATGGATCATATAAGCATGCTTTATTAAGTTCTCATAAATCTATACACACCTATATTTCACCTATATTCTTATTTTGTATCACCATAGGGAACTAATCCTCAACCATTTTGATGATTCTTGTTGCCAACATTTTATCTAGTTTTTTTTCTCCCTTTTCTTCTTGTTGGGATTAAGGTAGTAAGGCCTTTCACAATGTGGTTTAGTGCCTTATTTTAATTTTATTTTCATTGTGCCCACTTATTCCTTAATTCATTTTATTTCTATGAAAGTCTAGGGGAAGAGCTCTTCATATTCTATCAATTATATAATCATTGATGCAACAATCAATTCTTCCCAACAATCTCTTATCTTTGTCAACTTAGGGTCATCTGTAACAACTATTTTTTCTTCCTAGAGTTTAAGTGGTTAATTATAATAGTGCTCTTTGGAATCCTTCTATAATTCCAACTTCCATTCTCCTTCTTCTACCTTGATACCTATCTTTGGGTCTAACTCTTCTTCATCTTTGTGTACCTTATAGCACCTATTTTTGACAAGTTTCACCTATTTATCCAACCATTCAAATAGCTTCCATACTCCTTGACTCTAGGGTACAAGAGTTTTTTCTAAGCATACTTCTCTAGTACCTTTTGAATTTAATGTCATTAAACTTGCCTAGTGTGTTGTTGTAGCGTCATAAATTGTACACCCTTAATTAAGGTTGTCCAATTTCACGCTTAGGTTAGCACTCGCCTTAGTGTGTCTCATTTAATTTTCCATTTTCAAGGTTCCTTTATGCATTTAATTATCAATTTAATTAAATCTAAGCTCCTCTCTCATCAATTCACATATTATAAAATTGTGCCCTTAACCCTAAGTGTGCCCCTTTTTATTTTCATTTAAAATAAACCTCGATAAAGTCTTAGTTTTGATCTTCAAAGAAAATTTTCACACATATAAACACGTTGGATTGATACATCGAGCTAGATTTGACTTTGTAATCATGATACCTTGCATCCCTAGAAATTTGGTAAAAAGTCGACCGGACCAGAGCAACCGCCATACTGGTCCCGACTTTTTATCCCTGAATTTCGAGAGCTTAATTTGGTGGTATTATAATGTTCAAATCCCACTTTGTGTGAAGTTTCATCAATTCTAGGTTGGCCTATGATCAAAATTAAAGTTAGGGTTTCATATATATAACCTTTTCTTTCCTCATTTGAAGGATCTGCAATCAAGAAACTGAAGGAGACTCTTATGAAGTGAAAGTGCAGGTTTATGTGAAGTCTACAATCAACAAATTCATCATCAATAAATTCTTCATCAACCTTTTTCATCATCCATGGAAGCTTAGGAGATAGTGAAGAAAAATAAGGAGATCACCAATTGTTGATTGGCTTGTAACTCTCCCTTAGGGTTTGATATTGTTTGATATTATTTTAATATCTCTATTTCAGTTTTCAAATCTAAACATCAGTCATTTTCATAGTTACATTATCACTTTAGATCTACATTGCATTTGTAATTTGAAGCATTTACATTATGTTCATTTAGGGTTTTTACTCCAAACATAGGGTAGAACTCTAGTTTTGCATTTTAGCTCATAGAAATCTTACAAACACATGAGATTCTAGGGCACACACACATTTTAGATTATTAGATATTTGTGGAGGTGGAAATCACCAAAACAAGGGGTTTGACTAAGGCAAAACCCTATATATCCACAAACAAGCCATTTTTCCAACTTGGAGGCATAGGTTTCCATCAAAGAAGGCAATTTATGAGAGATCTCAATAATCTGTCACAAACCAATTTCCATAATTTGGCCTCAGGTCTCAAGGAGTGGAGTGCCTAGTGCCTTGGTCCTCCTTAGTTAGGTGCAGAATTTGGCAGTTTTGATCCAGAGCACTTCAATCTATAGATTTCCAATTTCTGGCTCAGTATAGTCTCTGGGACCAGAGCACCTAGCACTTTGGTCCAATAAAATCAGGCCTAAATTTCAGTATTTGGTGCACATCAAAATTCC